>NC_024798.2:7099187-7399187 GCF_000309985.2 Brassica rapa | reverse complement strand
CTTGATACTTATTGCAAATTGTTTTGATTAGTGTTACTCTTGAAAATTTTTGGGAAACTTTTGTATAGATTTTCTTCTTCTCACATGTGTGTTAGTTATTATTTTAGTTTATGGTGGTTTTACTTGTTTGGTTGGTTAGATCTTGTGAAAAAATTGATATCTAACAAAAAATTAATAATATCATACAAGTGAAAACAACAAAAAATGAATACAATGTTTATAGATTATGCATTTAAAAATTATTTAAAAATTAATATTTTATTAGAAAAATTATTACAGAGCAATATATTAAAAATTATTCTTGAGTATGTTTAATTTTTCATAATCTTGATGCCTCAAATAAAGTCTTGGAAAAAATACCTGCAAAATAAGATAGAGTTATGAGAAAAACATAAGATAAAAAATGAAATCATATTTTAGTAGACTTTTTATCAAGTCTACGTAAAGTTATTGTATAGTAGACTTTATTTGAAGTCTACACTAATGTAAAATTTTCATATCTAAAATTGTGCATTTAGAAAATTTGAAAATACTTTGTCTGGAAAATATTTCAAAAATGGTTTTTTGTCATCCTTGTAACAAAGTAAAAAGATAATGTATGAATCTATAAATTTAGTTCATTATAAACACAAAATATCTTATAATGAATATATGGAAAACTTACATTTTTGGGAAGATGATTTGAAAACATTGGAAGAGAATACCTGCAAAATAAAATAAAATTATGAAAAATAAGATAAAAATTAAAATCATATTTGAGTAAACTTCTAATGAAATATGCTTAAAAGTCAAGGCTAGTAGACTTCATTTGAAGTCTACCAGCCGTAAGTTTTAAGTAGATTTCAAATGAAGTCTACTCTATAAAAAAAAATAGATCTGAAAAATTAATACATTAAGAATATGAAATAAGTTTAAATCTAAAAAACTTTTAAAAATATGATTTAATAGACAAAATAGTAATAAATTAAAGACATATTAATATGAATTTTAATATGTAACTTTATTTGAATATAAATACTAGAACACATATTTAAAATCTATAGATGTAAACCTTACATTTCTAGGAGGAGAAGAGAACAACTATGGAAGAAAATACCTGCAAAATAAGATAAAATTATTAAAAAACATAGAAAAAAATTAAATTCATATTTTTGTAGACTTCATTGGAAGTCTGCTTAAACTTTGTGGTTTAGTAAAGTTCATATGAAGTCTGCAAGTCTTAGTAAACTTCTTTAGAAGTCTACACTGTCTGATAATTTTCAGATCTGAAAAAATCTATATATTTTGAAATGTGAAAATAATTTTAAATCTGAAAATACTTTACATAATAGAATTTATAAGGTAAACTAGTAGCAAATTAATGCAGAGAGCTTGATCTATAAATTTATTTGAATATAAACATATAAATACATATTTAAAATCTATTAATCTAAAACTTACATTTTTAGAGGAGAAGATGGAATCCATGAGTGATAATACCTACCAAAAAAAGATAATATTGTGAGAAATAAATAACATAAAAATACACATTTAAAATCTATAGATCTAAAACTTACATTTTTTAAAGGAGAAGATGAAAACCATGAATCATAATATCTAAAATGACAAGATAATATTGTGAGAAAGACTTGAGAAAATTTTAGAAAGAAAGAAGATAAATGACAGAGTTTTAGAAACAATTGAGAGAATTTTAAAGAGAAGAAAGAGAGTTTTAGAGAGAAATGAGAGAGTTTTAAAAACTTGTGCAGCCACTTTAGAGAGAGACTGTATAAATTTTGTTTATATAGGGAGACAAAAATGTAACTAGGTTAAAATTTACGATACTGTAGACTTCAAACGAAGTCTACTAAAATTAAAATTTTGGAGTAAATCTTACTATAACATAGTAGACCTTTTTGGAAGTCTACTGTAATAATTTCATTATTGTTGTTTATTATTTATTATTTTAATAATTTTAATATATGATTTATTAAATTTATTTGTTTATTTTTTAATAGTTATAATATATGATTTCACTTTTTTATTCGTAAGGAACTTAACTTAGTTTAAATATAATGATTTTTTGTAAAACAAATTGAAAAATATAGACTGAAAAAAACGTCTTCAGATAAATAGACTTTTTTGTAGGTCTACGAAACCCTAAACAACAAATCTCAAACCCTAAATGTTTTGCTTGATAATCAAAAAGTCTCATTTATACAAAATATAAACTACTAAACATTAATATGCAGATTTAAGTTAATAAAACAAAAAAAAAAACAAAATCTAAAATCTAACCCTATGAAATCAACTACTAAAAGACATAACATGTTAGAACCTTTTGTTTCTAAACTATGAACATTGTCTAACACATGATAACCAAATTAGTATATATTCTTAAAAATTGTTCGATTATATGAAATTTTAATTTATTTACTTCACATTATCCATTATATTGATGATTAGTTAAAAATATCACAATAATTATTTTTATACATTTTTAAAATTAAATTATTAGATCAAATTAGAGTGTAAACTACAAAAGAAGTCTATAAGGTAGACTTCGTAGGAAGTCTATATATATGTAGACTTTTTTTATTACGTGTAGACTTCCAAATGATAGAAACGTAAAATACATTTTTGTTTTTTTGTTTGGTTATAAGGGTTAAATAGTACTTTCACTACCCTTTAGGTTGGTTTTGCATTTGACTGAAAATAGGGTACACTTTTATATGACTTGAATATTTGAGTTGGTTTTAGAAACTGTCCCCAAAAAAAAAGGAAGAAGCGAGAAAGGTGGTCGCAGTTCAGTCTCCTCTCTACTCCAATGAAGTGCAAGGCGGTGTAGTAGTTCAGTCTCATATCCGGTCGTCTCCTCGGTGGTCGCAGTCCAGTCTCCTCTCTACTCCAATGAAGTCCAATCTCTTCTTTGCTCCTCGGATTGGTCTCCACTCTGCTCCTCTGCGGTTCAGTCTTCTCTATATTCCGGTTCAGTCTTCTCTATATTCCGGTGGCAGTCCAGTCTCCTCTCTACTCCAATGAAGTCCAATCTTTTCTTTGCTCCTCGGTTTGGTCTCCACTCTGCTCCTCTGCGGTTCAGTCTTCTCTATATTCCCCCGCAGTCGTGCTCCTCTCTGGTTTGCAGTCGAAGCTTCGTCTGATCCATCTCAGCATTCCCACATAAACATCTTCAGTTTTGTTGTTTTTAGATTTCAGTTATTGGTTTTAGCTTTTTGTTTGTGTATGAGTATAAAAAGTTTGACATCAGATATTTTTGACTATGTTTGAGATTTTGAGATTTCATCTTATAATACAATTATGGTTTTGTTTTGTATTGTTACGAAATATCTTCATGCGTTATAAATTGTTTGGCCATGACATTAACCAAAGTTCTGCCTGTTGCTAATTTGGAATCTAACATTTTCAATAAAATTTGTAGCTATATATCCGCTACAACTTTGCTAAGGATAGATTGTAGTTAAACATTATAGCTATTAGATACGAAAATCCTTCGCCCACAACGTTGCTAAATGAGCAACGGATAATGCAATTAGCTATGGCCATTGTTCCCGCTAATGTGTTGCAAGCTAGATACAAATTGGCTACGACTCACAATTAGCGTGGACGCTGAGGCCACTGCTTCTATCTGTTGCCATCCGTTGCTTTTTGTTTTTTTGCTACAGATTGTCCCTTTTAGCAACAGAAAAATGGGTGGCTTTTTTACTGATCTCTTGTAGTGAACTCCAGACAGTTCAGAAAATTTCGAAATCACACCATGTAATCCAAAGCCATCCATTCATGTAATTTGTTTTTCAGAGTCAAGGTTTTTATGAAACAAAAGGGTAAAAAGAAGTATACATACTCATTCATCGGTAAGTCCTGAACAACATAGAACCAATTTCATGGGTAATCCGTGAAAAATGCTTGCTCTTGAGCTCAATGATGTTAGAATACTTCATTAGGCGGAGAGTGTTAGTGGCCCAGAGAAGATACATAGATAGATAAAGTTACTGTAAGTACTGTATTTTAAAAAATAAAAATCTCCTCATAACTCCTACCAACAAATGAAAATGACATTACCATTTAGTGGGAATACGCTTGCATTTTTCTTCTTTTGGATTAGTCTCTTCACAGGGAAACTTATAGGATGCATCTGAAGGGTATAGGATTATAACGTTTACATTTTGAAAAGAAAAGGTGTTAAAAACCCGTATAAGGGACTATCATATAGAGCTTCTATATAATCTTATGCAATACTTACATTGTCCCATCTACATCCTGGCATCAGTTTTGCATATGTATTCTTGCAACTCGCATTGTAACAACCAAGTAATGCGACTTCACGGCCACAGCTACTGGAAGTTATTCTCCACCTTCTTGTCAGCTCCAAATCAAGGTTGACTTCGGTAAGGTTGTTGAAGTAAACATTTAGAGCCCTGAAAATGTAATAAATTTTCTTATATTCAGCCAGTCAATAATCAAAAGCATATGTACGAATATTTACTACTATTCAGATTTCTTATCATTCTTTTGTGAACGTGTAAACCCACCATTTCTTCCGATGCCTGTCAATAAATCATTCCAACTAAATAAATGGTAAAAATCACCTAAATGTCTACATCATGAATATAATGTGAGGTAGCGAAGATTACCTATGTGTCTTTTGGAGACTGACAAAGGGGCATGTGAATTTACTTATTAGAGGTCCATCACATGACACCGTCGCAATTGTGAATTATCTCCAATTGAGGGCTTGTTCATTGCTGAGAGTTTTTCTATAGCTTCTATGGTATGAGTGCCTTATCCACAGACGGTTGCTTTTTTTTTTTGTTATGAATCTTCAGCTATCACCCACTTGATTCAACTCATCAGTAAGTATTTTCTTACCATGCAGTTTTGTAACTCTGCTTGGGACTGAACATGAATTAAGTTTTGATCTCACTATTTAACTACATGGGGTTCAGCAATCTAAGCATCCCTCTCAAACCATAATACAATTTAAAACCCCCGATTCAATACAGACAAAACTCGTAATCTGAGATAAAAAAAATCAAAGCCAGCTGAAAACAAAACTCGTGATGATAAAAGAATAAAACAGCAGAGAGGTCACCTACTAGTTACTTTTTTCTTCGTATGGTCCAAATGTAACCCTGGACACATCAAAGTACAGAACAAAAAAATCATGTACATCTTTATAAGGAAACATGTACTGAAACTTAAATTCCAAAGCGAGAAAGACAGAATCAACATCATATAATATTAAACTTGCTGAAACAGAATCTGGAAGACTAAAATATCCCCAAAAGAAATAAGTAGCACATGTAGATCTTTTGAAGCTATGATTGGATTTCAGCTGTTTTTGGGAGAGGTTTTAGTTTGTTGATTAGATTGTGAAAGAAATGGTTTTGTGAGTTTTTTAAAAGAGGATCATCATTAAAATCATCGCTGATGAGTAATATTAAACGTCGGCTGTTTTTTTTTTTCGGTTGTCATGAAGAGATCGAGAAATCCAAAAATTTCAGTCAAGGGATATAGGTTTTTAATAATGTAGTTTGATATGATTGGTTGAATATTTTAAGCAGTACCAGATTCATTTCTTTTTGTTACGGTGGAAACGTCTTAGAATTACGTTTGGGCCACTAAAGCCAACAAACCTTTACTTATGGGCTGGATATCTTGTGTTTGAGGTCCATTTCGTGATGACATGGCAAAATGATTGGTGGAGAATATTTTTGCTTATGTGACACCCTTTAGAAGCTCTTAAAATAGTCTCTTTTATATAGTAGTGTTAACTAGATTCTGATCCACCCTTTAAAGGGCGGGTATATTTTCTGTTTTAATTTTTTTTTGAGAAATTTAATTTTTCTATTTTATTTTTTAATCATATTATATTTAATATTAATTTATTTTAATATATTTTTTGGTAAAATATATTAAATATGTCAAAATGCATAACTATACACTTGAGCCATATGCATTTTAAAAATTATTTTTAAACTTTATTACTAAAGTTTGCAACATATTATATTTTTTATTAGTTACCTAACATAATTAGTCAAGAGTATTTATATCTAAAAATCGACTCTGAATCGACCCGAAAATAAAAAAATCTCATACTCTGTTAGACTTGGCCTATATACTCGAACGGTTCTTATAGTGTTATATACGAATACCAATATCAAAACCAACCCGCATCGAGAACCGAACATATTTTTTGAAAGATGTTTGAAAAAATAATTTTTAATATTTTATGTTATATTTTTTTGTTAATAAATTAATATGTAAATGAGTTAATATTTTTGTTCTAATTTCTTTTTGAGAATTTTTTTTTTTTTTTGTAATCATATTATAATTAATACTAATTTATTTTAATATATTTTTGGTAAAATATATTAAATATATCAAAATGCATAACTATACACTTCTGCGATATGCATTTTAGACATTATTTTTAAACTTTATTACTAAAGTTTGCAACATATTATATTTTCTTATTAGTTACCTAACATAACAAGTTAAGAATATTTTACATAAGAAATCGACTCTAAATCGACCCAAAAATCGAAAATCTCATACTCTTTTAGACTTGGCCTATATACTCGAACGGTTCTTATAGTGTTATATACGAATACCAATATAAAAACCAACCCGCATCGAGAACCGAAAAATGTTTTGAAAAATGTTTGAAAAAAATAATTTTTAATATTTTCTGTTATATATACAAATGTAAATGAGTTAATATGGTCTTCACTAACTTTAAGTTAAATCACATTTAATAAATATTTTTCAACTGAATAACCTATTGAAATCCCGTTAAACTAAATGAGTTTATATGAATATTTATTTCAATTAAAAGTCCACTTATAAAAATTAAATCTCATTAATAACCCGTTCCAGCACTAATTAATATTAATATAGTTAACTTTTTTTGTTTGAAAAATTATTAGTTAACTTTATTAGTTAACTTTTAAAGTTTCATTTTATAGTAAACAAACTTAAGAAATATATTTCCACCGGTTTATATATATATATATATATATATATATATATATATATATATATATATTTCTATTTTAATATTATATATATTCAAAAATATTTAATATTTCTTATAATATATTTCTTAAGTTTCAGATAAATGTAGTTATATATTAAGTTAAGAAATAGGTTTTTTAATATATATTATCGTGGCCTGTTGGAAGCTTGGCCCATTTTACACTTGTATTCGATAGATATAATTATGTAGTGTGTATTGTTTTTTTTTTTTTTAAGTGGCATTTTTGTAATTTTTTCCATCTTCCCTAAGAATATTTTAGAATTCTCTGCAACATTTCAATGGCCACCAAACTTTCATAACTGATCAATTTTTAAGTTTTTCTTGTTGTTTATGCCTTAAACTTGTAATCCATTACAAAATATCTGATTTCAACCTTTTAAAATGCAAAAAGTCAGTTACTTTAAATTTTCCGATTTCTTGTCCGATTATGACAAATCAACACAGTGAACCACCATGGAACGTATAATCGCCAGAGAATCGATCACCATGGACGCGTTTTGATCAGCTCTAAAATCTAAATCAATGAATCCGACATTGTTGTGATTGAAGAAACGTAACTGATTGTTATAGAAAAAAAACGTGATTAGTCATTTAATATAAGCAGTTATAAAATAATCAGTTTTTTGGGAAAATAATAATTTGATCCTACTTTTATCAATGGTCTTGTTTTAATAGAATAGATCTTATTAAATTAAATATTAAAACTAAGATCTAAATGGTTCCAATTTTTATTTTGTCTCAAAATCAACTTTCATTAACCCATGAATTAGTACAAAGTTTTTGACCACATCAATTCTACCTCATATACAACAATGATCTTAGCAACACCCTGAAACACTCATTAGATGATCTCTCACTTGGATCTAATGCAACCTAAGTACATTGCTGCATTTTTATCACAACAATAACAAAGTCATCCCAAGATCCGAGATGAACCGTCTCTTATACTACTAAATTCTACGACTAAAAACAGATAAACAAGAACATATTCTTAGCTACTAATAATCTTAACATGAGAAACCAATTAAGAACATAGCAAATGAAACTAATGATTGAACTATGAAGCTCAACCATTTGCATCGACACTCAAGAGAGTGCATTTCTCATTAGCTAAAAAACAGAGGTTATGCATCTGGAAAATCGGGTCGAGGCAGTGATACTGATCACAGCATATCCGAAGGTCAGTAGAGACAAAGAAGGGTTAAGCTACCGGATCTTGCAATCTCATGGTACTATGAATGCCCAAGCCCTAAGTGTGTTCACCACCGGATCTACAAACCTCACCCGGAGACCACTCGGAGAGTCCATAACCCACCACGCTCCCTGCCTACGAGAACCATAGGAACGACATCTTCTACAGCACATCTACACGCCGACGTCGAGGCATCATTTTCTCTAAGTGAAGCGTCGCTCTTTCCTCCTCCATCCGAACCATAGACGATTCATCTGGGCTTGGAGAAGAGACATTACACACATCACAAAGCGGATCTGACGAACACATGTCCGCCTTATCCCCTCCGGTACGCCTCCAAAGGGATACTCCAAAGTTCACATGGGTAAGAGATGACGTTGAGCCACCCACGCGCCAAACTGCTTCACGCGCCACCGCTCACCCCTCTTCTTACTTCTCTGAGAAACAAGCCAACGGGAGATATCAACTTCCATATCTGTAGAAAGAGTGACCAAATCACAACCCCGTTTCACCGCCTCAGAGACGAGATCCAACAAAACCAAAAGGGTAAAACTGTTCGTGAATCATCGGCTACAAACCCTAAAATCCGAACCGTCTCGTGCCTTCCTCGACACACGGCTTGCTGCTGCTCTCCATCTTCAGTCATCCGATCTGTTCTCCGCTGCGGACAGAGCTTCCGTCAGAGGCCTCCGATGAGCACCACAACCGCAAACATATCAATAGGAATTAGAAGACACAGATGAGGCAAAGAGGAAAACGAGAGGAAAGGGGAAGAGAGACCTCTGACACCGGTTAAGGCTATCGGCACCGGGAGAGATCGTCACACTTAGAGTTTGGTTTCTATTGAGAGATTTTCTTTTTTTTCAGGCCGGTTTGGAAAGTTTTTTTTTCGGGCCGTTCTAAAATTTAGATGAGTTTGATGCATTTTTATTGAATTTTCAAAATGTAAAATAATCCACATTTTGAAAGCATAGTAAAAATCTAATAAAACAAAATTTACGAAGTGGAATTATAGCAATTCACCCTAACCCTTACAGACCGGTGCCGGTCAAGCTATATCTTGTTGGTCAAGCCATATTCTGTACCTTCTGTTTTTTTTTAATGAATGTAAAATTTATTAGAATAAAAAAACTGGTTTTACACGTAAATATGACTGTTTATCAACTAATTACAAAGGATCATAGAAGTTTTTTCTTGAGGCAGTCTAAAGGAGCCTGATTTGGTGCCATTCTTGTATCTCGGTTTTGAGTTTGTTCCCTTCCTTTCTCCTGATGGCATGAATCCTTTTCACCAAAGATAAACACAAGGCATCATCCCATCCATCCATTTGAATGAGCCCATCTGAGCCATCAACCTTTTCACCTGAGCTGTCTCTCCTTTTCAGCTTTCATCGGACATGAAAACCACATACTAGCAGTCCATTCACTTCAAGCATTATCAGTTTTTAGATTTAGGTTTATGATTTACAAAGTTTTATTGCTTATTTAAAGCTTTACTGGGAGATTGTAAACTCTTAAGTGAGTTAGAGAGATTTCTCCTTCTCCTTCATAATCTTGTTATCTTATTCTGGTCAGTGAATCTCTATTCTCTTGGTTACTCAATCCCTCACCCAATCTGCCATAATCTCATAATTTCATCTGCATACTCTTCATTCCATTAGTCTCTCTCTCTCATCCAGTTCAAGACTCAAGTGACCCTTGCTGGGTTCATTCATCACTCACACACCAGAAGGTCTTAAATCTCACAATATAGAACCAACTTAGAATTCTTCCAGAACCATGACTCATGAATACATGCGTACCCGGTTGAAGTACTCCACGATATCTATAATAATTTCAGAACTAGATATGTAAAACCAGCAACGACATACATGTTTGTGACGAGTTCCTTTACACTTTTCATTATTGATGAAGTTGCGAATTGGTTCTTACAGCTAGAGCATTCAACAATTGATGACCTAATGTCTGCTTCCAAAACATCATTCATGGCAATGAAATAATCTTCAATACTGCACTTGAGAGGGATGAGGCCTGACACCAAAAGGGCCATTAGTTAACAATGGTGATGAATGACATGCTCGGTTTGACGACCGACTTTGTTGTCGATGTTTCTTTCATAATCCTCCTCCTCGTCAATCATATCATAGCCTTCCCCGTCCACATGAAATGTGTTCTTGACTAAATGAACTAAGCTAATAAAAGTCCAATATGGCAGTATCATAAAAAGCTTCTTTGTGACTTCTCATCAGTTAATTAGTCAGACTTGAACCACCGAATACATCTGGATCTAGAATTGGAGAAGTAACTTTTTCCTTTTTTTTTCTCGAGCATTTGTGGATTGAAAACATTCTCTTATGAAGAACTGCTAAATAGCATAGAGCAAATAGGATAATACAACATATATGCGGTGAAAGATTGGAAAATAACATATAAATACATGATATGTAGATATTTTTGTTAATATTAACTGCGGTATGATACGATTGTAAACATTTGAATCCTAAGGGCATCTTCATCCCCATCCCCATCTCCATAATTTAAATAGAATAATTCTTTTTTTTTTTGTTGATTACTAAATTTTTCGCTTAGTTTTTGAGTAAACTATGGAATTTATACGGAGATGTTCTAAGTATGTATTATTGTAACTTGTCTAATAAACTTTAAATTAATAAAAAAAACTTGAAAAAAAAAACAATTTGGACCGAGAATTTGGGAGAAAAGAGGAGAAGGATGAAAAAAAACAAATGAAAATAAATACTAAACAGATACCCTCACCATTCTCTCTGTCTCGTTGTCATCATATAATTTTCATTCATTGCAGGTCGTGGCTATCGCGCATTGAATAAAGGTCTATTTATCATCATCATCCCCAGCGAGATATGAACACATCTTGTCATCATCAATCTCCTCTTCTCTAAAAGGTCTGTTATCGCTGTCTATAAATTAGATTTGATCATCCCATTTCTTTTTTCTATTTTAGATCATCATCTGCCATTGCCTTTACATCCGATCGATTGATGCATCCATCTAGATCGTCGCTTTGCGTTCCGATGCCGATTCCGTTTTGTTCTCAGATTTCCCCTCTGTTGATTTGTGTTACTGTTTGATTGATTGATAATATGAATTGACTGCAGGGATTTGCTTTCGAGAAACGATTAGAAGAAAAGGATGTCAAGTTACGTTGGTGTCGTCGTCTCCGATCCAGAGTTACACAGCCAATTTACTCAAGTGGAATTACGAACCCTTAAATCCAAGGTTGTTCATTTTCAACATCACATATATTTTTTTGATTTTTTATGAGTATCTAATCTTACTTGGGTGCATTGTATTAGTTTAATTCAAATAAAACGCTCTTGGATCGCTTCACCGTTGGAGATTTACCTCCTGTTCTCGCCAAGCTCAACGCTTTTAGTGGCACCTTTGATGCCGATGAGATCAAATCTGTTTTGGACAAGTCTTATCCCGATGCTGATCAAGAAGTCGATTTCGAGACTTTTCTCCGGGTGATAGTCTCTTCTTGTCTTTTCTACTTATTTGATTTTCTTTTTTTTAATCAGCTTTTGATGGATGGTTTTCGTATAGGCCTTCCTAAGTGTGCAAGCCCGGGGAGTCGAAAAATCAGGAGGGTCCAAAGGTTCTTCCTCATTCCTCAAAACTAGCACCACTACGGTTCACCATGCCATTAACGAAGCCGAGAAGGCTTCCTATGTTTCCCATGTCAATAGTTACTTGAGAGATGACCCTTTCTTGAAGAGCTACCTTCCTATTGATCCTGCTACTAATGCTTTTTTTGATCTCGTTAAGGATGGTGTTCTTTTGTGGTATATACACTAATATATATGCCTTTCTCCATTTGATTTTACTTGCAAGTTTTAGCTTTTCGAATTCATCCTTGTTCCTTTGTGCAGTAAGCTTATCAATCTTGCTGTTCCTGGGACCATCGACGAACGAGCTATCAACACTAAGAAAATTCTTAACCCATGGGAGAGGAATGAGAACCTTACTCTTGGTCTCAACTCTGCCAAAGCTATTGGCTGCACTGTCGTCAACATTGGAACACAGGACATTGCTGAAGGAAGAGTGAGTTTTATTACCTGAGAAAGAAGTGATACTTTATCTTTTGTTCATTTGTTTACATAAGCTTTCGATATTAATTGTTCTTTTTCCTTTCGTCATTCCTTCTTTGCAGCCATATCTCGTACTTGGGTTGATATCTCAGATTATTAAGGTATTCACTTTCCATTTCTAGTGTCATATTACTTTTCCAGTTCATAGGAATTTATATCATGGTTACATTTTGTGTAATGTTCTTATTATAAAACTTACCAACTCCTGAATGTTTTTTATTGTTCTTGTGGCAAATTATCAGATCCAAATGCTGGCTGATCTCAATTTTAAGAAAACTCCTTCACTTTTTCAATTGGTGGACGACACTCAGGTAATATATATATATATATATATATATATATATTTGTCGTTTTTCAGTGCTTCTATGAAGATTTATTTTCATGAGATTGAAACTACATAAAATCTTCATGACGTTGCAGGATGCGGAGGAGCTCATGGGGTTAGCTCCTGAAAAAGTTCTGCTAAAATGGATGAATTTTCATCTCAAGAAAGCTGGTTATGAAAAGCAGGTTACAAATTTTTCTTCTGATGTGAAGGTAATTTGACCCTGCTTACCTTTTCTCCTCAGTAACATATATTCTCTACCCAGCACTGCCCATGAGTTATAAAGTTACAATAGTCTTGACAGTGATGCATTTTTCCACTTTGTCATTGATCCTAACCTCAGCTTTCTTTTATGTTTCCAGGACGGCGAGGCATATGCATATCTGCTTAACGCTCTTGCTCCAGAACACTCTACGCATGTTACATTAGAGACCAAAGACCCCACAGAAAGAGCGAAAAAGGTTCTTGAGCAGGCTGAGAAGATGGATTGTAAAAGATATCTTTCTCCTAAAGATATAGTGGACGGCTCAGCAAATCTTAACCTTGCATTTGTGGCGCAAATATTTCAGCACAGGTTAGTAGCACACTTGACAGGTTGCTTAAAAAATATATGATAGCATCGTTCCAGTGGAGTTTAGACCATTAAAGTATTAATTATCCAAAAATCCAAAATTGGTTTTGCTTGATAAAACGTGATGTTCTTTACATTTTTGTTGTTGCCTCTAATGGTGTTTTGACAGAGTTACTAAATGAATCAGAAAGCTGATAATGATTTCTGTATTTGCTACTTTACTAGTGCTATTTTCTTTGTTGCAGGAATGGATTAACTGATGACAGTTCAAAGTCAACGTCGTTTGCTGAGATGATGATAGATGATGTGGAAACTTCACGAGAAGAAAGATGTTTCCGCCTCTGGATTAACAGTCTTGGTACTGCCACTTATGTCAACAATGTTTTCGAGGATCTAAGGAATGGGTAAGCTATGGAGTTCTGTTTGAGTGCGCTTTATTTCTTATTATATGCTTGTATCTTACTAAACCTTATCACATTCAGGTGGGTTCTTCTTGAAGTTCTTGACAAAGTTTCACCTGGCTCAGTCAACTGGAAACATGCAAATAAACCTCCCATAAAAATGCCATTCAAAAAGGTTGAGAACTGCAATGAAGTTATAAAGATTGGCAAAGAACTTCGATTCTCCCTTGTCAATGTAGCTGGAAATGACATTGTGCAAGGAAATAAGAAACTCCTCCTCGGTGAGTTCAAGGCACACTTCTAAGATAATTTACTTTATATGCCTCGCATTAACTATTTAACTGTTAGTATTGCTCATAACTTGACTTTATTCCAGAAAACAATATTTAATTTCTCATACCATCAATGATTATGCAGCTTTTCTGTGGCAATTAATGAGATATACAATGCTCCAACTTCTGAAGAACTTGAGATCTCACTCGCAAGGTAAAGAAATTACAGATGCAGATATTCTAAACTGGGCGAATAGGAAAGTGAAGAGAGTGGGCCGAACTTCTCAGGCTGATAGCTTCAGAGTAAGTGACAACCAAGTCTGGACGTGATTCACGGAGACCCATTTTCAGAAACCTAATAGTTTGACGGTTACTTTTCTCTGATATTAGGACAAGAATCTGTCAAGTGGAATCTTCTTTCTGGAACTTCTGACTGCGGTAGAACCAAGAGTTGTCAACTGGAGCCTCGTTACCAGTGGAGAAACAGGTAAACTATGATGTTTCAACTTCACTGCGTGTTTATTTTCTATAAATTTCATTTCATACCGTTTTGAAGAGTGGGTTCTGTTTGGCTGTAATTGGCACGTAAACAGAGGAGGATAAGAAGTTGAATGCCACATACATCATCAGTGTTGCAAGGAAGCTCGGATGCTCCATATTCTTGTTGCCTGAGGATATCATAGAGGTAATATCTATATGGAAACAGGCTTGAATGCTTTTCCGCTTTTTGCTGAGTCAATCTACTTGTGTAAAACAGGTGAACCCGAAAATGATGCTTATTTTGGCGGCTAGCATCATGTACTGGAGCCTCCAGCAACAATCAGACACAGAGTCGAATGTCTCAGAAGATGCGACTGACGAAGGCGATGCAAACTCTGTTACTGGTGAGATCTCCAACTTGTCCCTTGATGAGGCCTCTGAGTCCTCTCCAAGCGGCCAAGATCAAGAACTGGTGACAAAGGCAGACGAGGATGATGTTGATAATGGGAATAATAAAGATGCATAGCGAGTTTGAATGGTAATTTTATTGCTGTTTCTATTTGTTTTTTTTTTCTGGAAATTGTGCATTGGTTTCTTTTTTTGACATTTGTCCATTGGTTTCTTTTATTGGCAATTGCATGAGACTATTCGTGTTTTGTTTTGACTGCTACTTGGAACATTAATAAATTATTTTTCAGAATGAACCAACACCCATACTTGTTGATGAAACTTGTGAAACAATTTACTTTGATTTGTGATATTTTTATTATTGTCACAGCTTTTCTTTGAGATATGTTAATGAAAAAGTTGTCCTAAACAAATTAGATGGGCATGTATAAAATATTGTCCATGAAAAAATTGGTACAAAAGACAACAACAAATGCATATACCTAACAGTTATAGTTTCAAAGTCTACCACGTGAATTTTTTTGGGTGGTCGGTTGTTTGGTGGACGGACAAATGGAGTATGACGGCTGGGGTGTAAACGGATAAGGTGTGGACATGCAAAGTGAATATGGGAGTGAAATGGGTTTTGTGGACCTGGAATTAGATATCTTTGAGAAAAGTACATCACGTGGTATGTGTCACTGTCATCAAATTTTGCGGTATTATCCATGGAGCTTGCAACGTCGCCGTTAGAGCTTGTAATGTCATTGCTGGAGGAGCGGATGTTTATTCGCCTTATTAGAGTTAGAGTTTGAAAATTCAAATTCAAACTTTAGTGAGAGATGTTACAAGCGGGGGAGATTAGCCAGATGCGACGGAGATAATGGTTTGTTTTGGTGTGTGTAATCGAAGAAAAATAAGAGGGAAAATGATTTTGGAGGATTTGAAGAAGGAGAAAACGAGTTTGGAATAAGTGGTTTTCTATTTTAAGATAATGACAATTTTGAGTTGTCTCTAAAGAGAGAGAATTCTCTCTATTCTCTCTCTTCTCTCCCTTCTTAACACTCATGGATCTTTCAGAAGGAGGAAGAGATTAATTTTTTTTTTGTTTCTTCTGACTTTTGTTCGGTGAAATCCGATCCGTTAGATCAGACTTTTGTTCGGTGAAATCCGATCCATTTGTGGATTCTACTTTTGGTGTCAACTAATTTTGTTGTGCTTTTTCACTCAACCTTGAGCTGTTCTAAAAGGTTCTCTCAAAATATCAAGTTTTTGAGTTTTTTAGTAATTCTTCTCTTAATTTATTATCTAGTCTGTTTGCTCGAAGGGGTTTTGCTTTTTAACGATAGTTAAGCTTGGATTTTTCTAGTGGCGGAGCCAGAAAATCTTTTCACCGGGGTCAATTTAATTTGTAACAAAATATTAATTACATATAAAATTAATTTAAACTTATTATAAGAATTCTTATAAACAAGATAATTTTTAACATATTAAAATAATATATATATATATATATATATATATATATATATCCAAATAGTAACTTGCAATGTAGTTAGTATTTTTAATCATCAAAAATATAAAGTAGTGTAAAATGTTTTTTTCAGATTAGATTTGTGTTTTAAAATATTTAAAAATAAAAATGTTATGAAGATTAAAAGGAAAAATGTGTATGTGTAAAATAACTTGTAGTTAAATTATCTTTATCGGAAATAGAACGGTTGGACTGCCGTAAAATAAACATGAACAATTAAGATAGATGAATAAATATTGTTATAACATAATGCTTAGTTATATAATGGGCTTTGACCAAGCTAAAAACCTTACGGATGGATTTCATGGGGTCAAATCACGTTTGAGAAAATATTAGGGGTCATAATACTAATTTTACAACACTTTACCAGATATTTTTTTTTCCAAAATACAAGTATATTTATTTTCAACAAAAATCTATAGTGGTCAATGTGTATGTGTAAAATAACTTGTAGTTAAATTATCTTTATCGGAAATAGAACGGTTGGACTGCCGTAAAATAAACATGAACAATTAAGATAGATGAATAAATATTGTTATAACATAATGCTTAGTTATATAATGGGCTTTGACCAAGCTAAAAACCTTACGGATGGATTTCATGGGGTCAAATCACGTTTGAGAAAATATTAGGGGTCATAATACTAATTTTACAACACTTTACCAGATATTTTTTTCCAAAATACAAGTATATTTATTTTCAACAAAAATCTATAGTGGTCAAGTGACCCCCCCAGAAATGGATGATCATGACTTTTTCATAATTTCGTGTTTGTGACAAATATTTTATATTAGTGAAAATGGTTTCGAACAAGATGAATGAATTGCTTTTAAAACATATCTATAAGATATTTGAAGATGTAAAAAATTGGTCCAACACTTTTATGATCACATACTTTAAAAATATAAAGGCAAATAATTTTGTACACTGTACTTGGAGTCGTACACCCAGTTCTCCATTTGATTTACATAGTTTTGATCGAGAGAGTAAAAAAAACTCGAGTAAAACATAAGACCATGATTATCGGCAGATCTAAACAAAAGTCCCGACCCAATATTGGCCCAAAAGAAAATGAAAAATAGAGTAAAATAGGAGAAACGTTTTCAGAATAAGAAGTTTTTAACAAAGTCCTTGGGAGTACGTGGCAGCAAGGGAGAGGCAAACCGAAGGGGAGAGAGAGAATCGAGTTTGGTCAGGATTCATTCACTTCGTCTCCTTCTTCTCTCTCTCTCGACAAGGTGATATCGGCAGGGAAGAAAATCGTCGCAATCCACACCGATTTCTCGTTTAATCGAGTACCAAAACCGTCGAATCGAACATCCAGAAGGTTCGTGTTCCTTCCCGTACCTCCCTTTTGTGATTTTCGAATTGTATAGACGATATAATCGATCTGAGTTTGTGTTTATATTTTTGGAATCACATCATGGTCTTATACCGTATTTGAATTTGATTAGTCGTCGGAAAGAAGTTCGGGATTCACATACCCATCAACAATTAAAAAAGGATTTGATTGAACATATATGGGATAAATTTGGACATCTTCAAAATAATAATATGTAATATTTTAATTTCTTTTAAATGAATAAAATGTGTGTTTGCTTTTATTTAAGTATGTTTTTTTAATAAAAGGAATGTAATAAAATGATTCTAATTTTCTATTAAATAAATAAATTTGTTTTTCTTATTAGTTATCCAATTTAAACTAGTTATATTTTTTTCTTATATTTTATAATTCTACTTATTTAAAATTAAATAATTAACCTAAGGACCAACCTAAAGTCTTACCAATAATCACAAATTTCATAAATGTCCCACAAGAAAGTCCTAAGAGCATCTCCAATGAAACTCTATTTTTTCCTCTATAATTTACACTAAAATAGAGTAACTCTATTATAAAGTTGAATTTGCTCCAATGGTTCACTCTATAATATAATTACTCTATAATAGAGTGAAATATAGAGTAATCTTATTTTTTTTACTCTAAATATAGAGTACCACTAGGTGTTCTGCCCGCATATGCGGGCATAATATTCTTATAAATATTTATATATTTATAACTATTAAATCAAAACCAACATAATTAATTATTAATTATTTTTTAAAAAGATAAATCAAACACTAAAATTATATTTTATAATAAAAATAAATATTTTCAGATAAAAACACAACATATTTAGGAATTATCTTATGTTTTAAAAATATATTTTATTTTTGAAAATTTTATTATATTTACTTATAGTCAATTATCTAATATAACTATAAATAAAATATAATTAATATATATATTCATTAGTTTTTTATAAAAATGTATAAATGGTTATCGTTGTGTTAAATTTTAAAAAATTCACATATTAGAATTATTTTATAAAATCATTAGCATTTAATTATAAATTGTTTTATATCTAACTATAAATTTTATAATAAAATATTATTTTCAGATAACAACATAATATATCTAAGAATTATCTTATGTTTTAAAACATGTTATTATTTTTGAAAATTTTATTATATTTATTTATAGTCAATTATCTAATATAATATATAAATATAATATTATTAATAGAAATTCGTTTATAATTATTTATATTTTAGATAATAATAATAATTATTAATTTTAATCACTTTTTAATTAGATAGATTTGAAATTCGTTTTTATTTTTGATTAATTTAGATAGTTTATTCATTAAGGGTATAAACGATATTAACCGCTCTAACTTTTAATGTGAGAGCACCGTTGCAAAAATAATAATAATTATTAATTTTAATCACTTTTTAATTAGATAGATTTGAAATTCGTTTTTATTTTTGATTAATTTAAATAGTTTATTCATTAAGGGTATAAACGATATTAACCGCTCTAACTTTTAATGTGAGAGCTCCGTTGCAAAAATTTACTTTGCAAATAATAGTATAGATTAGAGATGGTCTAACCTACAAATATTAATAAATAAATCTTAGGACTTGCATAAATGTCTCAGGGATGTGGTTGCTCTAAGAAAAATCGTCCTGGTACATATCTCTCATCGTATGTGCATACGTCATTATCAAATAATAATTAACCCAAAACCTTCTCCCTCTCTCTCTCTCCAGATCCCTCCATCTATATTTCTTCTTTGACAAGTCAGAAGGATAATTCGTTCCTACAAATCTAATATAATCTTCGTGTTCTGTCTGATTGGAAATTTTTTGTTAGTTACAATTTGCCACCGCCACCGCCACAAACGCTCACCAACTTCCGAAATTGAGGTATGACTCAATCAATCATCTTTTCGTGATTCGAAATTGAATATTCGCTGGATGTAAAACTTTATTTGTTATTGGTCGATCCTTCTCCTGCTGATCTATGTCCCTTCTCATCTGGAAGAAGAATGAAAGTCTCTGTTATGTGGAGAGGAAACACATACACGATTGAGATCGATCCCAATGCTAATCTGAAGGAACTGGGTTATGAATTGCGAAAGTTAACGGCCGTCACGGCGGAGACGCTCCGTCTGATCGTTCCTCGGTTAAATGAAAAAGGCTCAAACTTGATACTTCCCTTTTCTGACGAGCACCTCCGCTTGACCTTGCACGAATCTTCCATCGTTGAGGTTTGCATCATCATTCCTCACAAAATGTTCTTTTGTCTGATAAAATTTGTGTGTTTTGTAATAATTCCTTCTTTCTTTGGTTTTAGGGCAAAACTATCAGAATGATGGGAGTGACTGAAGAAGAGGTCAATGGAGTTCAAAAAGATGCAACGCCCGACATGAGAATACTTGGCTTCGAGGACGAGGAGAGAAGAAGGCTTAGGCTAAAGAAGCTCTCCAGCACTTCAATCAAGCTCCCACAGGGGCCTTACATCTTCTGCGGCTTCCGCACTCTTCAACTCCCCGGTGTAGAGGTTAGTCACTATGACCCTCTTTCTTTCTTTCTCCTCAAGGTAGATGAAGTTAATGTTTATCATTTGGAATTTAAAGTGACCCCCTGAGATGTTTGTTCTTGTAGTTAAACCCTACTCCTGCTGATGCTTTAAAGAGAATGCACATGCTTGCATCCGACCCTGGTATTATCGCTATTATGAACAAGGTTGTTATTTATATTATATATAAACTTATTCTTGCCAAAAACCGGATACAATATACTAATCAGTTTCATTTTGTATTCTATAGCATCGTTGGAGAGTAGGGATTATGACGGAACTTGCTCCTGTTGGTTATGTTGGTGTTAGTCCTAAATGTCTTCTTGGCTTTAACAAGGTACGCATTCACTTCTTGTGTGTGTTCTTGCTTTGAGTTTCTCAAATGTTCTTGCTTTGGCTGATAGAATCAAGGAGAAGAGATCTCTTTACGTCTTCGGACTGATGATCTAAAGGGATTCAGGAAGTACCAGAGCATCAAAAAGACACTACTCCATGAGCTGGTAATAAGTTCATCACTCCGCAGCTAAGATCTGAATATTTCTGCTCTAACTCTGAATATTTGAGAGCTAATAGTTCATACGAATCAAAATGTCAGGCTCACATGGTATACACGGAGCATGATGAAAACTTTTATGCTCTTGATAGTCAGGTAATATTTATATATATGAAATCGGTGAATTCTATCTCAGTTTTAGTTTGTTGAAGACTTTTACAAATGAATGTGTTTGTGAGGCAGTTGAACAAAGAAGCTGAAAGCTTAGATTGGACTAAATCAAGGGGTCACACTTTGAATGGAGCGAAAGCTACTAAGGACTTTGATGATGAAGAGGGATTCTTTGATGAAATTGGAGATGAAAACTTTGGTCAGAGACTTGGTGGAAATCAATACGATCATCTGGGAAATGCTCGTCAATCGTCTGTTGCTGCTGCTTATCACCGTCTCTCCCAGACTAGTGACGTTGGTGCTTCGAAACTGAGAGAGGAACCTGATCCTGATGACTCGGTTGATGAGAATAAACAGCAAATTCTCCCTGAAGCTCACTCTGATTCTAGGAGTGAGCTTGAGCCTGATCCTGACGACACCACTGAAGATGCATCAACACCAGAACATCACTTGGGATCGCTTGAAATCGCCAGTGGTGTTTCCCATCCTGCTGAACCTGATCCAGATGATGTGGAAACACGCACAAGTATAGCGGAAGTTGAAAACATGGAAATAGCAAATGACGCAGTTGTGTCGGATGGTAATTTGAATAGACCTCCTGGAGAAACCATTGCAGATGAAACAACCACTGAGGTTGACGAGCCAGTTCCAGATGATATGGAGATTCAGAGGATCCAAGACTCTGTTACCATCGTTTCTAACCGTCTCACGAAAGCTATAAATGCCTTGAAAACTGGAGCCAGCTCCGGTGAAGCAACCAACGTGCTACAAATGCTTCTTAAAATAGTGAGGTACACTCACTCTCGGAAACTTTCAAGCTTGTCTACAAATTAAAGTCCGTTGTTATGTGAATGAAGATGCTGATTTCTTCTTCTTCTTTTTTTGGTATGGTCCAGGAACATCATTGAGCAACCAAATGAAATGAAATTCAAAAGGCTGCGTAAGGTATGTAGACTCAATAGGTTTCTGATGCAGCATACTTCTTTATTTGAGTTATCAATATATCAAACGTCTGATATGTTCGTCTACATGAATGCCATTTCAGGGAAACCCTGCAATTAAGCGCAAGATACTCAACTTCGCAGGTTTTTTTCCTTCTCCCTCTTCTTCTGATCACTGATTGTGTATGAATGTGTTAAACCGGGATTGTTTTGCAGCTGCGGTTGAGATCCTTTCTGTGGTTGGCTTTGGGGAAGAGATGGTACGGGAAGGCACAGGAGCACAGGAACCATATTTGGTACTGAAACGCAATGACCCTGGCCTCTTGTGGATTGCTAAGTCCATGATTGAATCACACACCACAGGTTCCTAGATATTTTGTATATTCCGTCATCTCTCTTATTAAAAACTGTCCTAAATGTAAGATTTGAGACTGATTATATAAGAAGCGTGGTTCTGTAACACTATATACAAACATAACATTTACTCTAATGGAGTGTGAATCTGTTGATTGTAAAACAGAACAATTATATGGAAAAAAATGTGGAGAGATGAAAACGGATGCAATTCCTCAGATCAATAGCCATACTTCCTTAGGATGACTCGTATTATAGAGGTGGACACTTCAGTTAAAATTTTGGTTTATT
Organism: Brassica rapa; assembly: GCF_000309985.2. Classification (NCBI taxonomy): domain Eukaryota; kingdom Viridiplantae; phylum Streptophyta; class Magnoliopsida; order Brassicales; family Brassicaceae; genus Brassica; species Brassica rapa. The sequence continues at coordinate 7,376,712 of NC_024798.2, read as the reverse complement.
CCCGGTTCAAATTGGTTTGGTTAAGTTAATTTAGTTCTAATAAAACTCTTTGACAAGATTTTATCTAAATTTATTCTGGTTCAGTTCGGAATAGCTTTATTTCGCTTTGATTTTAGTTTAGTTGAAAATTTTATTTATAATTTTAGTTATTAATTAAAACAAAATTTTATATTTCAATAGTTCAGAAAAAAAATTCTTGGAGAACTATAAAACAACACTCGTGTTAAAACTATAAATTATTCAAAAAGACAACTCTCTCAAATAGTTTTTTTTTTAGTTTTTGTCACAAAAAATAACTTAAAAATGATTAAAATAGTCTTTTTTTATTTTGAAAATTTTAATATATATATATTTTTTTTTTAAATTTGAAATCTTATCCCCGTAACTTTATTCCTTAACTCTAAACCATAAGTCTAGATTAGTTAACTCTATGATAAAAATATAGTTTTACCCTTTAATAAAACTTATTTTGGTTATTTTCTTCACTGAATGATATTTATGCGAAAATAAACTAAAAATGTTATCCTAGGGAATTTTTTTCAAAAATAATCTATCATCACATTTTTAGATACCATAAAAATAAGACAAAATAACAAAAACCTTTTTTCTAAAATAACATTTTTAAAAGATAATATTATTATATTACTCCAAATTCTAAACTTTATTTCGATCTGCACAACTTAAATACTAATCTACAAATTTTAATCGCTAAATATTAAACTTAATATAATTGTTTTTTAATTTTTTTTGATAAATACTATAAATTTTTAATAGGCTATTTTGAAAAAAAAAATATTTTCATAAAGTATTACAGTGATTCAATAAATTTTATATAAATTATATTTAAATGAAATGAATATTTATTACTTTGTTATCATAAAAATAATTAATATATGTTAAAAATAAGAAGATTGTTTTTCAAACCTAACCACTTGACTTCTCAAACATATTTACATTACCCTCTATAATTTTCCCTCCTTGTTAAATATAAATAAGACTTACCAGAGAGTAGATCTATGTTTTCGATTTCGTGTTTTGTTTTGTTGATTTCTTTTGTCGTACAGGAGAGATTGGACATGAAGATTTAAGGAGTTCTAATTCTCTTTGTGATTGGATTTGCGTGAAATGTGGTTTCCAGAATTGGGGTGATGCATGGACCCGATCTTGTGTTTTTCTCTCTACTTTTTACTTATTTGTCGTTTTCCGTTGCATGCTTTCGATCTTGTGTTATTTTGGATCATCCTTGTTATCCTTTTCCTTTATTCTGATATGTCTTTCGTCTCTCTTATCTTACCACATATTGAAAGGGTAAGTCCTAATCATATTTAACTTATTACAGGAAGTGGCTGATTTTCTAAAGCATTTTTTTGTGACTCCTTTGAATCGATAAAATCGTTAAAAAACACTTGTGTCGCACATGGAAGAAACTATACTCTGATACCACCAATATAACATCTCCGAACCGTTCTTGGTATACGTCGAACCACCGGCAAACAATCATGACCGAAAAACCGACCGTCTACCGAGGTTTGGAAGTGTATATGACATGTTAAGGACGTTCCGGTCAAAGTCACAGAGCTTAATCCGCAGCGGAGACCAATTCATCTACTAACACGTCCTGTCAGATTAAGGTTTAAGGCTTTTCAATCCGTACCGAAATCTAAAGTTGTGTTAGCTGAACAAGCTAATATCAGTAACATCAAAGTCATTTACACAAAACATTCTTTTACTTATATAAATGTATATAAAGATGGAGAAATTACATGTTTACCACTTTTTTGGTACCACTTTTCATTTTTACCACCACAAATGAGACATTTTCAAAAATACATTCTTCATTAAGTGGCAAAAGACTCTTATGCCCTTGTTATTTATATATATAATAAATCATTATTTAAATAAAAAATAAATAAATAATAATAATAATAAAAAAAGTAAAATTTTTTTTTTATGTTTTCGAATTATACTTTTTCAAATTCGAACTTTTTTATAATTGTTTTTTGAAACTATTTTTTCGATTTTTTTTTATTTTTTTTTCAAATTTCTTTTTGAAAGACGAAAATTATGTTTGAAACTATTTTTAAAAATTTTTTAATATATTTTTAAGTATTTATTTATATATTTATTAGAATCCTAAATTTCACATTCCAAAACCCTACTCCACCCCTCAACTCTAAACCTAAGTCTAGATTAGTGAACCCTAAGGGTATAATTGTCTTTTACCCTTCATTAAAATTGAGAATAAAAATGGTTAGTGTAAACATGAAAAGTGGTACTATGAATATGCTATTTGTGGTTATTTTTTCTATAAAGATAGATTATTAATTTATGATTTAAATGAGACTATATATTTATTTGGGATTTTCAAAAAAAATATTATGTAATTATTTTATCATTGGTGTCATATTTTGAAGCGTTCTAATTGGGAATTGTTTTTTTTTTTTTTTTTTGACGTCGAAAGGCTATTCTATTACTCAGACTTGAGGTGGTCTAGGTAACCAGACCAGAATAGAACAACCAACAAAGTGTAACTCTCTACGGAAAGATCTAGCAGTCTTAGCTAAAAAATCTGCAGTCTGATTATGCGCTCGAGGAACGTAAGTGATGTTGAAGTCCGGGAAGCAGATTTGTAGCGTCTCTATTCTCTCCAATTCCGTCGCAAAGCTTGGCCACGCCTGGGGATCCCTAACCATAACAATCAGTTCCTTACAGTCTGTCCCAAATCTCTGGCAGGTCGAGTGCTGCAGCATATTCTCCATCGCCCACCGCAGAGCTTCTACCTCCGAATGCAAGGCCGATTCCCATCGAGTGATATTTTTCGTCCCCATAAGCTGAATATTCCCAGAGCTATCCATCCATGTCCATCCACATCCACTGAAGTTAGCTGAGAGAGTCCAAGATCCATCTAATAAACAAATATTTCCCAAACATACGGCTTGGGGTTCCTCATTCATGGTGTCCTGTGTAGCAGCTTGTACCACTTCATTAGCCTCAAACCATGCCTGGCATTCACTCTCAGCATGTCTAACCAGTTCCAGAGGATCTCTATCTATTCCTCTAAAGAGTTTTTCATTTCTAGCCTTCCAAATGAACCATATTATCCAGGGATAAGGATCCCTATCTTGCTCTGGCTCCATGATACTATTTTTCCTCCAGAACAGATAATCCATGTTTGTGTAGACGCTCAAAACCGGAAAAATATTTGGGCACGTCGGAGTTGAAGATAAAGACCATACTTGACGGGCTGGTGGGCATTCGAAGATTGCATGTGTGACTGTCTCCTCTGGTTCTCCACATCTTGGGCAATAGTTGTCGCACCTCATATTACGTCTAACTAAATTCCTCGTTACTGCCACATGACCAGTCCACAACTGCCATATAAGATGACATATCTTCGTAGGGGCCTTCAATTTCCACGCAAAGCCCTGCAGTTTCGTAATACTTGGGTCCAAAACTTCCTTCTCCTCAGATAACTTCAATAAATTCTGCGCCACCCAATATCCAGATTTAACCGTGTATTGGCCACTCCTCGTAAAGTTCCAGCAGAAAGTATCTCGACGATGAGTCGAGCTTATGGCCAAACTCCTTATAAGTGGTATATCCTCTGGATGAACATAGCTCTCCAATAGTCCCACGTTCCAATCCTTCACTTCCTGGTCAATAAGATCGCTTACTCTCATGTTGGGGTTCATCACAAGAGCTATGGGGGCAGCTGGCCTGGCGGGATTCGATGGAATCCATGGATCCTCCCATGCTTTAACCTCATAGCCTGAGTGTATCTTCTGTCTAATCCCCAGTAGCAGTAATTTTCTTGCAGCAGAGATGCTAGTCCACACATAGGATGGGCTACTAGTAGGGTTTACTCTCAATGGAGAGCTCAATCTGTAGTACCTCCCCCGTAAGACTCGGGCCACCAAAGAATCAGGAAACTGTACTAATCTCCATAGTTGTTTAGCTAGAAGCGCCAGGTTAAACTCATGAATCAATCGGAAGCCAATTCCACCCTCTTCTCTGGATAGGCAGACTTTCTCCCATTTCGCCCAGTGAATACCTCTCTTTGGTGGATTCGAGCTCCACCAGAACTGAGCAATAGCACTTGCCAAGCTTTCACATGTCTCCAAAGGGAGCAGGAAAGTTGACATGACGTATGTCGGAAGAGCGAGCAGAATTGATTTAATCAGTACTTCCTTTCCACCTTTCGAGAGCCATCTACCCGTCCATCCATTCACTCTATGCATCAGCTTATCTTTCAGGAATGCAAAAAGCTTCCATTTAGAGCCGCTTATATCCTCAGGGATGCCTAAGTACGTTCCCATTCCTCCTTCATTCTGTATCCCAAGGGCATCTTTAATCTCTTGTCTTGTATTTGCATTAATCCGCTTATCAAAGAGTAAGGAGGACTTGTCAAAGTTGATGCATTGACCAGATGCTTTACCATATCTCCTGACTACTTTCATTACTTCTTCACATTCACGGGGCTCCGCCTTACAGAAGAAAAGGCTATCATCAGCAAAGAGAAGGTGGGATACCGACGGACACGTGCGTGTAACACGCATCCCTGTTATCTTTCCTTGTATCTCTGCATGATTAAGAAGGCTAGCGAGCGCTTCCGTGCATAGAATAAAAATGAAAGGAGACAAAAGATCTCCTTGTCTTAGTCCTCTACCTGGACTAATATTCCCTCTTGGCTCTCCATTCATGGGAACTTTATAAATAATTTATAAATAATAATTGGGAATTGTTAAAAAATATTAATTTATAAATAATATTAACTAATGGAATATTAATTTATAGAGTTTATAATATAGCTTGGATAACTCGTTTGGGTTTGTTTTTTTGACTCTGTTCGAATTGTTTTTTCTTTTTTTCACTTCTATAGTTGTGGTGTAATATTATCCAACTACGTTGGGTTATTCCACTTTAGTAAAGTGGAAAATGGGCCCTTCGCGAAAATTCTATGACAAAATAGGAATGGCATCACCTGGTAATAAAAACCATAAACGAAGGGCGTTTATAAGAGAGTAGCTACATCTATTGTATTCTGTTCTATTAAAGAAAAGTCATCTCGCGAGAACCAGAGCAACACGAAACTCAAATTCCTATATAAAGAAAGAGAGAGAGAGAGCTTTTGAGAAAATTGATTCACTTCGACGATCGTTGTGATTAGCTAAAAATTTGGTCCATCCATCCGTAGTTCGGTAAGGTCTCGTTTCCTTTGAATCTAATCCTCTCTTAAGCTCTTGATTTTACTCTTCCTTTAATTTAGGGCACCTGGTGTTTTTAATTAGGATCATATTTCGACAATCGCTTCTTGTTTCCCGAATAATTGTATATTTGTTCTGATTTTGAAATCTCGTCAATTTATTTATTTATTTTGTTTTGTTTGAATTGAGACGAATCTTTTGTTATACATAACACGCAATTGTTAGAACCAATCGTAAGGGATCTGATATCATTTCTTATTCTGTATCTTTATTATTTTAGAGAGTTGTGGAATCAGACCCCTTTGCTTATATTCTTTGATTCTCTTTGGATTGAGAAGAATACATTCTTCCAACTTTTTTATACATATCACGCAACTAATACAAGTCAACGATATTCTTGCCTAGGGATCCTGAGATAGTTTAATATAAGTTTCCCTTTTCTATATATGTTTGTCTTTTTCTTGTTAAACATTTGAATTTAAAAATACAGAGACCATGCCGAAGAACAAGGGAAAAGGAGGAAAGAACAGGAAGAGAGGAAAGAACGAAGCTGATGACGAGAAGCGTGAGCTTATCTTCAAGGAAGATGGCCAAGAGTACGCTCAAGTCCTTCGCATGCTCGGCAATGGCCGATGCGAAGCCATGTGCATTGACGGCACCAAACGTCTCTGCCATATCCGTGGTAAGATGCACAAGAAGGTCTGGATCGCAGCAGGCGACATCGTCCTTGTTGGCCTGAGGGACTACCAAGATGACAAAGCTGACGTCATCCTCAAGTACATGTCTGACGAGGCCAGGCTTCTCAAGGCCTATGGTGAGCTTCCTGAGAATACCCGTCTTAATGAAGGCATTGTTGGTGATCTTGATGAAGATGACGATAATGCTGCTGATGATTACGTTGAGTTTGAGGACGAGGATATCGATAGGATCTAAGTTTGTTTTGCTTGGCCTTGTAATATCAAAGTTTGATGATGCACATCTTGTGAGAAACCGGAGTGCAAAAACATGAATGTTAAAATAAAGATATTGTTATGTGTTTCGTATCACTATTATCATTTGATTCCCCAAATAATTTACAGAACGTTCTTCATTTCTCCAGTTTGCAGCTTGTTGGTGCGGTCTTAGCTTTCTTTGTATGTTGTTGTTGTACGTCTCTCTTTGTATTTACCCTACTATGCGTTCTCTGGCTGTTGTAGCTTGGATCAGACGTGCGATTTGATATGCTACCTTTAACACTGCTCTTTTCTCTTTGCATAGCTTATGTTTCCTCTTCTAGTGTCTCTGATATGCTTTCAAATTGGAGAGGTAGATCGTTGCTCTCCAACTCGCCAGTCATATTGAAAGACCTGTTCTTCCTTACCAAGCTTTGAACATCTCATCTCCCTGAATGTTTTGTTTGAGTCTCAAGCGGAATGATGTCTCTGGTACACGAGTTGCCTTCCAGCGCTCTAGCCAGCTCCAACCGATGTTGTATTCATCTTCACTGCTGCGATCTATATGCTTCTTCTTTAAGCATATCTCCTTAGCTTTAAGCACAAAAATGTTCTTTGAATCTTTTAGGATTCAATTAGAGATCAGATGCTTCAGGGTTTTCTTTTACCTACTGTGAAATTGCATAAGCAAGTGCTTTCTCCCGTTTTATCAAGAAAAAAGAGAGGAATTGGCTTCAGGATTATTCATAAGTTTAATTTATCACTGTTGGCAAAACAGTTGCAGAGATTACTATAGACTTAGTTTTCTGTTTCGAGATACCCCTTCATACCATATGTATAGACTAGCCTTTCTGCTACGAGGCCTCTGATGTTATTAGGGATCCGACAGAAGCTCTAATCGGGTTATGATGTAAAAGCATGGAGGATCCATGGATTCTGACTTTACATGCAAAGCCGGCTATGCCAAATGTCCCAGTAGTCCATCCTATAATGACAGTTCGTGATTTTATCATCGAAGATTCAAAGGAATGGAACGTTGCAATGTTTGAGAACTTTGTAGCACATGAAGATATACCTTCGATTAGAAGCTTGGCAATTAGCCGATCTTTACATCGTGATACATATTGTTGAATTTTTTATCAAGAGTGGTTTGTATACTTTTAAGTCAGGAAATTGGGTGACTAGACCTATACTCAAGGCTGACGAAGATGTTTACACAGAACCAAGTATCACGAAGTTCAAAGCCTTTGTTTGGAAGTTATATGTTCCTTACAAAATTTGTCATCTTATATGACAGTTAATCACATACATGTATTTTTCCAAGATGTGGGGAATCAGATGAGTCTATAATTCATGTTATCTTAGAATGTCCACCACCGCCTTAAGCTTGGGCATTAATCTACATTTTCTCATCTGAATATATTCCCAACGCCCATCATATGAAATAATATGGATTATTCTTTTTTGTAGGAAGAATAGTATTGTGGATCTGGAGATGGATAAAGATCCTTATCCATGGATAATTTGGTATCTAATGATAAATTATTGAGAGGGACTGATAGAAACCCACTTGAGCTGATCAGATATGCATAAGGAGAATGTTAAGCATGGTTCAAGGCAAATGAACGAATTGCTGATTTAATCCAAACATTAGTAGCAAAATCTCAAGTCTTACGCTTAGAGAATATATGATTGGTAGATGGTTTTTGGACCTCTACATCAATATTTAGTGGATGTGGATGAATGTGGAAAGATAGCACTGGGAAAACTCTGCTTATGGGTTTAAGAAATCAAAAACGAAGAAAATCTGCATCGTATTCAGAGGTGGAAGCGTTACGCTGGGTAATGGACATGTTGTATCATTCGACATGTCAACACTTTGGGACAGACTGCAAATACTTGATAGCGATGTTAGGGGAACCTTAAGCATTGCCGAATTTCTCGATAGAGTTGAAGGAGATACAAAAACTAAATAGAAGATTCCATGATTTCAAAATATGCTATATTCCTTACGGACAAAATAGGACTCAGATTTCTTAGCTAGAACCGCTCGATCATTTCATATGACTCTTTGTTTTGTTGGTTATTCTATTCTGGTTACCCAGACTACCTTAAGCTTGAGTAATATAATGATTTTTTCTGTCCAAAATCCAATAAATAAAGACGATTGGGGAAACCCCTATAATGAAGTATGAAGTTAAGAAAATACCTACAACAATATAAAGTCGAGTTTTACTGTAGTATATAGTGTAAATACATACAAAATTACCTCTGAATTGCTATTAATGTTGGATATTTTTGAAATGTACAATATTGAAAAAAATTTAGCGAGATAAATAAGTTATTATATGGTGTTAAATATGTTAGCTGTGGGAACCGAAATTCGCACTGTTGATTTCTGTTTAAATTAGGAAAGTAGGAGAACCCTAGTTTCCCAGAGGTCCTGGATATCTGCTAATACCACACGCTAAGCAATCAGAACACGAGATAACAACGATAAAGTTTAAGAAATCGTAAAAAGAGAGCAAAGATAAGTCTTATTCCGAATTTGCGTATGAGCGTTTACAACAAGGTATAAGCCTGGGCTCGAGATCTATCGGCGAGATTTCTAGTTCTAACAACCCTAAGACGGCTAAACCTAATTGAGTCGCAGCTCGAAATAACAAAAACGAAAAGTTGCCTAATTGCTCTAAGTGCTAAGTTTTCTCTCAAAAAAGTTCTCCCTCGGTGCCTCTCGCCTAGGACTCCTATATACTCACTCCTAGGTCGGTTTACGCTTTTCCCCTTCTGCCATTTAGCCGTCATAGCTTAAAAATGGAGATATTCCAGTTTTTCCGATCTTCGTAATTATCTTCCAAAACTTCGTATTTATCCGCGGAAACTTGACATTTATCTTTCCTTGCTTGCAAACCAAGCATAAACCGTCCTACGGTTTACGGGCTTTTGGTTAAGAAATCGTAAGTAGGCTTCGAGCACGTCTTAGGTCTCTTTGGGCCGTCTTTTGACTCGAAACGTTTATTACAACTTTTTTCGATAAAAGCAAACTTTCCGCGGTTTTTATCGTAAAGTTCGATTGATGACTTCAAATAACGAGAAACATGAAATGGGTTTGCTATGGTTTTCGGGAGATAACATTAAAGAGTAGACGAGAATGTATGGATTCGTGTCGTATTGACGTTTCGGGAAAGCTCGATCGCTTCGTAACGATCGAAACGTGCACATGCTCTACCGAGCAGTGTGCATGCTTGGTCGCTGCGTAGCGATCGTGCTTGGCTTATCCGTGGTCCGATCGCCATACTCGAGCTTGTCTGTGGCTGGTTTAGATACGTGTCCGTTGCCTTAGGACAGCCGGTATTTGATTCATTCGAGACTCGAACAAGGTTTTATCGTGAGGCTCTTCGTAAAGATTTCTTTATGAAGATTACTTTTCATAAAAACGTTCATGCCGATTTTTACAGACTTTCAGACATTGATTCTGTCGTGACCAATTTTGACCCCAACATTAGCCGCTTGACAACGACTCTGAAAACCTAAATCAAAGATACATGTAAAAATGTCAAACTGTTATTATTAATGTTAGCCTGCTTACAACATAAAATATCACTAGATATTGATCCGCACTTTGAAAGCGCGGGATAACATTTTAGTTAAATTTTTGATTTAAAAGTTACTAATTTTTCCGATCTGAATTTTAATATTTGAGTTTAAGATATTTAACTGAGAATAATTTATTTTAACATCTCATAGTAATGGACATTCAAAATTTAGGTTCATGTCAGTTAGGTTAATTCAATTTTCAAGTTATTGGGGCTGGGATGTTAAGACCCATTTATGATTCATAACTTTTCGAATCAGATCGATTCGGGTGATGTTGAGTTCGAGTCGGGTTTTTATTTTTTCATAAAACCCGAAGTGAACTGAATTAGAAATAGTTCGGGTTTATTTGGGTGTGTTTATTTGGGTCTAAAGCCAAAAATTCCAAAATCACCAAAAAAACCTGAGTTAAACCTAACAAAAACTGAAAAGCCAGATAATAATTTGGGGTTTTGAATATTTTTATTAAATTTTTATATATATATATATATATATATATATATATAAATTAATACTATTATTTTGATTTTCAGTTTGGTTTTAGCTCTTTGGGTTTAGAAAAGTAGAAACCATTCAGATTATTGTATATTTTTATCCAGTTTTAGTTCCGATTTTTTTTTGTTCGGTTTTAGTTTGTTTTTCAGATATTGGATAATATGTCCACGACTACAGTCTCATTAGTTTTGTTATCATTAGTTTTGTTAGATATTTTGTATAGGTTGAGGCAGATCATACTAATATAGACATTATGGTATTAAAATTTATTAAACTGTGCCTAACTTAATATTTAGCTAATTCTAAAATTCTGTGTTGGTTTTTTTTGTATATACTCAAGATTATACTTTAGCACTTATTCCTTCTATTTTGAAGAAATTTTTGTTTTTTTTTTTTTTGTATCTAAGCGGAATCCAAGATTACATGGATGAAATTTTAGGTTTACAAACCAATGATATATATACAAGAAAGGTGTGTGATCGTAAGATTAGCCTATTGAGAAAAAGTAGTTATAGTTAGCCTACTGAAAGAAAGTATTTGTTACTTTGTTTCAGTGATAGAAAGACAAGTGATTTACTTGTTAGAACACAAGCCAGGTCTTGAAAGAAGACGTGTTTACAAACCAATGATATATATACAAGAAAGGTGTGTGATCGTAAGATTAGCCTATTGAGAAAAAGTAGTTATAGTTAGCCTACTGAAAGAAAGTATTTGTTACTTTGTTTCAGTGATAGAAAGACAAGTGATTTACTTGTTAGAACACAAGCCAGGTCTTGAAAGAAGACGTGTTTCATAGATTTGGTGTTAGGTTAGATATCATTTGGTCACAAGATATGGTGTGTCGTATGTTGTGTAAATTCAGTTAACATTGTTATAAGCATCTTAAAGATTCTAATAAAGATAAAACTTGGTGTGTCAAGGTTAGATAATTCTTATATTTTATCTATTTTTGGAACTTTCAATTGGTATCAAAATACACATCTGTAAAGACTGAAGAGTTTGACTCAACACACGGGTAAGGATCCTTGGGAAAAAGATCGATGATGTACTACGACCACTGAATATTTGGTTTTATTTCAAAAGATCTTAAGCTGGACACTTAGAGCACCTCCAATGGGGATTCTACCCATTGGAGTTCTAAAGATTCATATATGTATAAGTATATGTTGTATATGTGTATGTAGGTGTGGGGTTCATTATTTTATGGAGAACCCCACCCTTAAGGTTCTTAAAACAAAGCTTTTAGAACCTTAAAGGTGGGGTTCTCCACAAAATAATGGACCCCACACATATATACACATATACAATATATACTTATACACATATGAATCTTTAGAACTCCAATGGGTAGAACCTGCCATTGGAGGTGCTCTTATAGCTATGGATATTTGAAGGTTCAGCATGAAGATAATCATAATAGGTATCGATTAAGATGCTTGGGACAGCAACAAAATACATAGATGAAATCCCAACCACTAAATAAATTGATGGTTTCATTGTCATCAAACTAAATGCTAAATGAACAAAGAATGAGAAGAATATGTCAAAGTTAAATCAAAACCATTGTCTACTATTCCACTTTAGTTATCAAGAATCAGTTCAACTTCATTCAAGGGTGCACATCAGCTAAAGAGACAGCATGGAATAAATTTTGAAAGAGGTTTGAAGGAACCATAAGCATGAAGACATCGATAATTGAGAGGTCGGCCTCCAAATTCAAAAACCTCATAATGGATGAGAATGAAATCACTACAAACTTTAGTCCTAAGCTATGCTCAATTGCTAATGAAGCACTAGTGATGGGGAAATATATAAATTCAAAAGGCTAGTCAAGAAACTGGTGTGATGTCTACCAAAAAGATTTGAATCCAAAAAACACCTGTGGGGATTAATATTAACATGGATGAAACACCTTTCAAAGAAATAGTGGAGATACTACAAGCATATGAAATGGATTTGAATGACAGAGAAATTATTTCAGAGAATCCTAAAATGTTAGATCTGACTGAGAGTGATGACCAGTCGAGGCTACACATCTTTGAGGAATATATGAGGCCACTTGTGAATATGCTTGACAAACAACTTAAAGAAGTTGTGAAGAAGCATGGAAAATTGTTTGTACATGATCTCGGTTTGTACAAAAACAAGGAAGACAGTAAAGGTAAAACCAGTGCCATGAATGTCAGGGGTTTGGACATATCAAGTTTGAATGTACAAATATCATAAAAATAAAAATCTCGATGCCTGATGTAAATAATATGGACAAAAAAAATATGAGTATACCAACATTTTGAAAATGAAAAATAAGGCATGCAGAACTTGGAGTAAGAATGCAACATATAAAAATAAGGTGTATCTAACCTTATGGATTTGCATTTAGTTGTGGATCATATTGAACATAGTTTTACAAAACAATCTTCATACGTTAAACAAACTTTTATGGAAAAATCTCGTAAAACCAAACTGAGCAAATTTTTCTTCGTATAACAGACAAAAACCATACGAAGCGATTAGATGCAACCATGGTATCTGAAACCCACAACCATGACTGAAATTAACCATCTTAATGCCAGCTGAAACCCACAAAGATGCCTTCATGACAAACTCCTCCTCGCAGTTAGATGCAACCATCTCTCATGCTTCTCCTTGCAGTTACATAGCTGCAACAAAAACATTCCCCAAATTTCCTCCTCGCACATTACTGCAACCAGGCTACTGTCTCTCCCCTTCCTCGAAGTTATCTGCGATCAACAAGCTTTCCCAAGATTTTCTTTGCATTTATTTGGGACCAAGTCTATTCTCTGTCTCCTCGTAGTTTTCTGTGACCAGGACGCCCTCATGTGATTTTCCAACCGAGACTAGTCGACACATCTTGCCTCTACTCAAAATAGTGATCAGTAGGCTGCTCCGTATTGGCTCTTCCTCGAAAATAGTAACAAAGAAGCTTTTATCTCCTTTCCTCCTCTCAAATAGGGACTATGAGCATCCTCTTTTCCTTCTTACTTGCAAATAGCTACAAGCAAGACATCATATTTGCTCTACGAGAAATTTGTGATCTTATTGCCGAGTAGCTCATCTTCTTGTCCTTAAATCCATTGGTCTTATTTCCAACGTCAAGTGTTGAGTCAAAATGGCTAATTGTAAATGCCAAGCTAGTTTCCGACAAGATGAAATGATCTATCGATTATTCCTAGAACCAACAACATAAATTAAGCGTAAATCGGACGAAAAGTCGATTTGTGCGAAAATCACAATCTGGACCAAATGATAAGACCAAAGTGCCGTTCACTAAATTAATCGGAGAAAATAACGACAAAAAAAGGATAAATGCGAGAGTATAATCACATAAGAAGAAAATTGAAGGCAAGGTCAGAGAAAGAGAAAATACAAATAGAAAGAAAAACAAAAGAGAAAATTGAAGGCATGGTCCTCTGTTTCAAACGATGCGGGCTTGGGATGGATCATCCTCTCTACCACCGGAAATCGCTCTTTCAAGAAGACTACCAAATGTGTTGCTTCGTCCTTATCGGCGGAAGGCCTAGCCCTTCGTGAAGCTGTTCGTACCTGTGCAAGCTTGGGGCTGAAGAAGGTCTCCTTCGAGTCTGACTCTGCTCAACTTATCAAGGTAGTTAAGTCTGAAACATCCACAACTGAAGTCTATAGTGTGGTGTCTGATATACTCTCTTATGCTTCTGTGTTTGAGTTTGTTGATTTCTCTTGGATTCCTAGAGAGAAAAATATGTTAGCAGATTGTTTGGCAAAGGATGCATTGAATGCTCCTGAACCTTTGGTTGTTGGTGATGCTTTCATTGCTCCCAACTAACTACATATCACTCGAATTATGTGTTTCAAAAAAAAAAAAAAAAAACAAAACATATGAATCTCTTCAAGAATCGTAAAGGCTGACAATCTAAGAGACTATATAAAGAGGAGAGACAAGTATTCATGAGCAAATAAGCATATTGACATAGAAGAACCACAACTTAATTTTGGAGAACTGAGCATTTAGGAAGAATTTAAATTTAGTATTTAACTAACTTATCTTTAGCAACTATTTTTCCCTTAGTTTGCTATGCTTTGCTTTTAGTTCTTTAGTAAATTTCGACACGCGCGGATAACTTTTCGAGAAAATGACTAGAATATATAACAAAAGTTGGTTTATTACTAGAGTGTTGAACATCTTTTTTAAATGACTAGAATGTTTGGACACCCATAGTAAATGATTGTAAGGGCCTTTGGTTAATTTTTTTAAAAATTAAAATTATTTTTAAATATATAATCCACATCACTAATTAAAATTACACATCACCAACACAATAGAAACTAAACCGTCTCTTCTCTTGAGTTAACTAAATCGAAGTTTAAAAAAAAAAAACTAACTAAGAACATTGTTTTCTCTTCTCGAAGAAGGAACCGTCGAAGAAAAAAAAAACCGTCTCTTCTCCCACTCTTCGTCATCGATATTGTCTGTGTTAACTTCCTCTTCGTCGAAATAGCTCTCTGTCGACATTGTCTGTGTTAACTTCCTCTTCCGCGAGGATACTCCCACTCTTCGTCATCGACAGAATTCTGAACTCGTTTGTACGAAATCGTCTTCGCCGCCATCTTCGCCGCATTCTTATCTACGAGTTCGTCTTTCCGGTAGGATATCGCGACGTTATATATTGTGTTTTGTTGAGTTTGTGGGTCAGTTATGTATTATATTTCATCTGATTTATATATGGTTGCGACTGAGATAGGGTTGTGTTGCGGCTGTGATTTTGTTTTGTTGGGAGTTTCATTGCGTCTGAGTTAGGGTTTTGCTGCGGCTGAGTTATGGTTATGTTATGACTGAGTTATATTTGTATCGTGAATAACCTAATGTTATGTTATGCTTGTGTTACTCTTATGATGCGGCTGAGTTACTGTTTTGTTGTGGCTGATTTTATTGTTTGGTTTTATGATCATATAGATGCCGCTGAAGTTAAATCAGGGGATTACCCACCAAGACTTTACCCTAAAGTGTCTTCTAACCTATATGGTAAAATTATTAATCACAATTTCCATCCAGGGCATTTCCCCCACGTTAGAGAAACAATAGGACTTGATGTGTGGGAAGAACTTGTGAACTCTCCCATTGGAGTAGTTGCTAGGCTAGCCGAACGCGAAAGCATGTGGTCTGGTAGGACAGTGTACTATCTGCTGTGTAGACAGCTGCGAGTTATAAAGAAGGAGATATGGTGTCTCGTGGCTGATGAGGCTATCAGGTTTAGCTTGCTCGAGTTTGGTGAGATCACTGGGCTAAACACAGGTCCATTGCCAACAGAAAAATTTGATCCTGGTCAATACAACGAGTTTTGGGGGGAGTTGAAAGTGCCGCTTGGGATGAGACCAAAGTTAGATGAACTGAATGCAGCATTAGCGTTCTGTCCGCGTTGGAGTTTTGAAAAGCGCAAGTGGTTGGGGCTGCAACTTCTTCAAGCCATGGGAATCTATTGTTTGCATCACAATTCAAGGATACCCTTTCAAAGTGCAATAAGAGTATTCGACGATGAAGCCATGAGGTCGTATCCATGGGGTCGGACTGCATATGAAGTTCTAATTGACTCTATTAAAACGTTGGCTCCAGATGGAGGTTCATACACAATAAGCGGCATGAAGGATGCATTATTGATTTGGGCTTATGAATCCGTCACATGCTTCGGTGAGAGTTTTGGGAGAGTGATCAATAACGAAGACGTTCCGCTTTTGCGATGGGGTGGAAAGCGTACACGTGCAAGCTTTGATAAATTGTTGTCTTCCGAAATCGAAAAGCATGGGGAGGTAAGATTTAACGCTGATTTAATTTATTTGATGGCTTAGTTCATAGTTACTTAATGGCTGAGTTATGTATTAAATTACGGCAGAATTATGTTAGTTGATGGCTGAGTTATGTATTAAATCACAGCTGAATTATTTTAGTTGATGGCTGAGTTTTGTGTTAGTTTGGAGGCTGAGTTTTGTTATAACCTGGTGTTGCAGGTGCGTGTGAGGAGAATGGTTTTGAAGGACTCAATTGAATAGATGTTTCCTATTTGACCGGGTGAAGATGATGACCCACAACTCGTTAGGTTGATAACAGACATACATTCAGGTAGATTTGTGAATGGTTTGTGGGAAGTGCATGGGAATGCAAAGGGGAAGGGGAAGGGGAAGGGGAATGGGAATGAGAAGAAGAGAATGAAGGGTGGAGTTTCGCCAGAAGCTGAGCCACCCACTAAAAAGCAAAAGAAAGTTAAGACACATAATGAGTCTGAAGCTGATGCAGCCGGAAATGAGTCTGAAGCTGATGCAGCGGAAAAAGGTTCTAGCGAGACGGAAGGTAGCAAAGAGTTGGAGTTGGAAAACAAAGCGACTCTAACGACCATTGTGAATACTCTGGATATTATTTCTAGAAAATTTGATCAGGTTGACTCACAGTTGGAAGCTTACGAGTTAGACCGGAACAGACCATTGATGGACCAAAAGACCATTGATGACAGGGTGAATGCTTTACTAGAGGAGCGTCTGAAAGATCTGGGGATTGGGAAAATTCCCGAAAACCATCATGACCCTCTCCACCATTATCAAACCCCTCTCCACCATTATCGAAGGTATCACCGGTGGTTCGAACGCATCAGAAGTCTGTCATTAGTCCAGCGTTAGTAGATGCGACTCCTCGACCGAAAAAGAATTTGGCCAAGGAGCTTGAAAAGGAATCAGGGGTGAAAAGGGCTTTGGATGAGGAGTTTGGTAGTGTCGATAAAGATACTGATATGCGGCCTCTTGATTTCCTAGTAATTTCTCCTGCAAAGGCTACTAAGGATGATAAGTCTACTAAGGATGTTAAGGCTGCTAAGGATCTAGCATATGGACGCGGCTGCAGGCGCACGCGTATTGTTAAGGGTGAGGAAGCCGATGAGAAGAAAAAAGCAGTGCAGGCAGATGCTGCGTTTAAGAGGAAGGAGAAGGCTAAGGCTAAGAAAAAAGCTGCTGAGGAAAAGGAAAAAGAGGCTGAAGCTAAGAAAAAAGAGGCTGCAGCTAAGAAAAAAGTGACTGAGGCTAAGAAAAAAGAAGCTGAGTTAAAGAAGAAACAAGAGGCTGTGCTAAAGAAGCAAAACCAGGTTGGGTCAAAGTACAAAAAGATGACTCCACCGCGTGACGGTGTAACAAGATGCAATGTACAACCTGATGTAGAGGATATAGTTCATTGGCTGATATAACTGACGAAGTTGTTGCAGAACAGAACGAATTCGCGCTGGAGTCTGATGTCGAGAATTCTGAATTAGTTAGATCTGCCATAATTAAGGAATTCCGGGAGAAAAATGTTCGGTTAACTCCAAAAGGGTTGTCAACGACGGCAGTTTCTTCATCATTTGATTTTCCGATGGTAGGACATGATGGAACGACGTGCATGAGGAAGAATGTTACTCCTTCATCAGCAATATATGACCCTCTAGCACATGTTGATCCGGCGCTATTGGAGAAACTTATGCAACACATAAAGGCAATTCCACCCAAACCACCAGCACCACCAGGTAAAAAAGAAGTACTAACAGCTGATCATGAGAGTGACTTCTACAACATACTTATCCATGAGAGACCGTGACCGGAAGCTGAGTATGGATGGGTGTTTGATAATGTAAGTCTTTATTATAGCTGAGTTATATATTATTTTATTTTATTATGGCTGTGTTATCTAATTTTTACGGCTGAGTTATATAATATTTTATTATATAATGGTTGAGTTATATATTCTCTTATTATATAACGGCTGAGTTATATATTTGATTACGGCTGACTTGTTCATATTATTTGTATAGCATGTCGTGGCATATATGAATGTCCTCATTAAAATGTCCATGCGAGAGCCCACTCCATTCTGGTCCAAGCGGATTGCCTTAGTTGACGGTTGGTGGCAAAGTTCTTTGATTCACGATTACGGCCAGTTCAAGATGAAACCCACAATGTTCATGTTCAAAGGCAATGGTTATGAAGATATGATAAATGGTAGGATTCCCGATCATTGTCGAACAAACTTGAGGTGGTATGAAGATGTGGATCACTTGTACGGATGTCTTCAAACCGGCGGAAATCACTGGGTTGCGTATCACGTAGATCTGAAGAAGGAGAAGATTGATTGCTACAATCCAATCTTTGGTGAGGTAACACCCGAAAGTGAGCAGAAAATTCTGAATTCATTTAAACCGCTGACGCACATGATTCCCGCTACGTTGAGTGTACATATTCCTGCCAATATGAGACCCATTAGCAGGAAGAAGTTCTCATTCAGAAGGAGGAGCAAAAGATACACTCCACAAAACACCCAGATTGGCGATTGTGGGGTGTATTCGTTGAAGTTTGTGGAGTGTCTAGCGTTTGGTGTAACATTTGATGGGATAAACGATCAAAATATTCAAGGTTTACGGATGAAGATGGCAGCAAGTTTGTGGAGTGTCTAGCGCTTGGTGTAACATTTGATGGGATAAACGATCAAAATATTCAAGGTTTACGGATGAAGATGGCAGCAGATATCCTCGTTGAATGAGGAAATATTCAAATGTCTAGCGCTTGTTGTACTTAACTTTTGTTGTTGTTGTTTTATGATGAACTTATGTTGTTATTTTGTACTTGACTTATGTTGTTATTAGAAAATTTGACTCAGTCTTATCGTTTTTATAACCCTGCCGTGTCGTATATACGTAACTCAGCCTTACCCCAAACATACCCTATAATCGTAACATAGATATATAAAAAGATATTATAACTCAGACATACCTCAAACATACCCATTAATCAAAAAAAATAAATGTTTATACTTTAAAATGTTAAATTGAAACTCTAATTATATATCTGAAGTGAATATATAATCAACTGAATGTGTCTTCTTTATTGAATCTATGAGTTTAGAATCAATGATGATCTTGAGGTATATGTTGTCTTACAATTACTCATAAACTTAACTGATACATATGAGGTGTGAGCATAATTCAAAACTCATAAACTATTATTGTGTTATTTATCATGAATTTGTGTTTTTATAACTATTCTTGCACCATAAAATCCAAATCCCAAACTTAAAAACCAAAAAAAGCAAATCTAAACCCTAAATAAGCAACCCTAAACCCATTTACTAAGTCAGCCGTAAATGTAGTCTGTAACACAGCTGTAAAGTGTAACTTCATCCTGATGTTTGGAGGGAAAAAGATAACTGCTTCTTGGGAAATTTTAACTCGAGACGTTTGACGTTCTGTACCTCTCTATATATTGTCTCCTCTCTTACAACTTTCTTTCTCTAAAAAATACTAAACAAAAACTCTCAATCCTCATCAAAAGTTATGCCGATTGTTCCTGGTTATTCGACGATGTTAGAGAACAGTGTCAATGCGATACTAAGCTCTGAAAATCGTGAAAACCTCCCTCTTCTATACTCTGGTCCGGGTGAATTACTTGACACAACTAGTACTATCTGGTTCAAATTTTTAAGTGATCTCTCTCTCGTCATCCCGTTAATTCTTGCAGAAGGATGGGTTCATGATTGGCCGACATACCGCGTAATTCCCGATCATTTTAAGGAACGCTGGTTTCTTTAACTCCCTGTAAGAAACATGTGGGATCGAAGGCATAATTTGACATTTTGGACACATTTTAATCTTGTGGCCAGAACGCTATTTCGTTGCCAGATGCGCTATTTGAAGAGAACTTGGGCAATCGGAGGCGACAAGCCTCCGTGGATGTTAACAAGAGTTTGGCGTGATCTCGTCCACATGTTTGAAGAGTTTGGTCCTGACAATTTTGGTTTCTGAAAGTGATGCCTTGTCTGTATTTTGAATCTGCTAATTTCGGTTCCCGAATGTAAACATGTCGAATTCGTATTTCTAGTATATTAAGTACTATAACCCAGTCATAATGTGTTTGTTTAATTCAGCCGTATCTTTATAATAACTCAGCCAAAACGTGTAAGGTAACTCAGTTGTGAATGTTAGTTTACGATAAATCCAGCCATAAGTGACCGAAACTCTGCCGTAAATAAATTAATCATAATTCAGCCATTGTAAAACGGAAAAACACAGCTGTGAATGTTAATATAATAAATTTCTAATGTGACGTTTCCACTTGCTTGATTGGACTGAGTTGTCGATTAATTATGACGTGTGTAGAAAATACGGCTCAAACCTAATATCGAGGCTAATTATTAACACTCTCTGACGCATGTGTCGAGGGATTTACAATACCACCACATTTAAATATTATTTAATTATGGCGCGTGTGGAAACGATGCCGTTTCATCATGTCGTCTGTCTCACCCTAATTCCATGTAATTCCATTTCGTTTCTGAAATTGTTTTGACAATCTGCTAATTTCGGTTCCTGAATGTAAACATGTCGAATTCGTATTTCTTGTATATTAAGTACTATAACCCAGTCATAATGTGTTTCTTTTTTTAATTCAGCCGTATCTTTATAATAACTCAGCCAAAACATATAATGTAACTTAGTTGTGAATGTTAGTTTACGATAAACCTAGCCATAAGTGACCGAAACTCAGCCGTAAATTAATTAATCATAATTCAGCCATTGTAAAACGGAAAAACCTAGCTGTGAATGTTAATATAATACATTTCTAATGTAATGTGACGTTTCCACTTGCTTGATTGGACTGAGTTGTCGATTAATTATGCCGCCTGTGGAAAATACGGCTTAAACCTAATACCGAGGCTAATTATTATCACTCTGACGGGTAGTCGAGGGATTTACAATATCGACACATTTAAATATTATTTTAATTATGACGCGTGTGGAAACGATGCCGTTTCATCATGTCGTCTTTCTCACCCTAATTCCATGTAATTCCATTTCGTTTCTGAAATTGTTTTGAGAATAAAAATGTCTTCTTCATCGGCCGTTTCAAGAAATTCTTACAGACGTCGTTCAAACGCGGAAAGAGGAACGCCGAAACAGTGTTGGTATGGTGAACCCTGTTACATTTCTACATCTGGAACCTTTACAAATCCAGGAAGATTGTACTATTGCTGCGAAAAAGGATATAATAAGGTTCGTTTTGGTTCTTATTTCGCATGTTCTGTAACATAGTACTTAGATCTGATTATATTGTGGAAACATAGATATTTATTCAAATGGGCGGATGAGTGTTTGGTTGAAGAGGTTGATGATATTAAGTCACTGATAAGTGACATGAACAAAGACATCTCGGAATTCAGAGTTAACATTGCTCTGTTGGAGAAAGAGATTAAAATAATGAAGACGGCGTCTGGGGGAAAAGGAGAAGAATGTATGAGTCAGGGCCGGTTTTAAAGAATGTGTTTGTTTGTGGGGTTAGAATGTCGTTACTTTGCTACTACTACTACTTTGTTTAGTAATGTTTTGTAAGTCAGCCTACGATTAATGTAACTCAGACTTAACGTATTATAGTAACTCAGCCGTTATGTATAAAGTAACTCAGCCGTAAAGTATAAAGTAACTCAGCCGTAATGTATAAAGTAACTCAGCCGTAGAGTGTAAAGTAAATCAGCCGTGAAGCCGTAATGTATAAAGTAACTCAGCCGTAAACTGTAAAGGAACTCAGTTAACTCATCATTGTTTATACCACAACAAACATTATCACTCACCCACTTTCATTATTAATGGGATGTTTCCACTAGCTTGATTGGACTGAGTTGTCGATTAATGGTGGCGCGTGTTTAAAATATCGAGACTAATTATTACTATAACTCAACCATCGATATGAGAATATCGATGCTAATTATTAATCCATCCGTTGGTTTGTAATTGACGTTTTACATGTCTGCATGTAAACTAAGAAATCTGAACGTTTTGCAATGCATGTAAATGAACATCTTTTTTCAAGTGTTTAATGCATAATAAATCAGTCATGATAAAACAGTAATGCAACCGTAATTGAACAATAAATCAGCCAAAAGAAACAATAACCAAGCCTTCATTACATTCATTTGAACTTAAAAAGAAAATAGCACAGAACTTAAAAAGATAAGGTACCGATAGATTACATCTTCACCACTTCCTTGTGTCCCTGATAACGCTTATCGGTTCAAAATCACGAAAAAACAAGCCAAACTCTTTGATCCAGAAACAACGCTCACACATGTTGTCATCCTTAGTCGTATCAAGGTGCCACAAGCAGAGCCATTTTCGCCACACATGTGTTGCACATCGGCATCTGTAGAACGACGGAACAAACTTTGAAATGAACAGCGCCCAATTTTGGCGGAACTAGTCAGATTGCCACAAACCCCATCCCCATTTCACAGATCGTACTAGTTTCCCTACCCTATGAACCCATTCTCTTGGAATATCGTGAAAATACTGCCCATCACACAAAAAGATTGCTTGAGTAATTGCGTGTGTATACACAGCACGCTTATATCCTGCATCAGCTGCACGCTTCAAGTGTGCTTGGATTTCCCTCAGCGTAGCAAGATTTCAACAACTGCGAAGGCATGAGTTCCCAGGGAACGGATAACACATCATAAAAATAGTAAACACCATGCCGCTCTGCTAACGCTTTCATCGACTTGGACGATGCTTTGAGGCCATAGAGATCTTGGAAGGAGTCACGGGCCACACGTTCAACCACCAACGCCTGAATTTCTTCAGGCAATTCAAGAAGAGGAAAATATTCCATTTAGATAGAGAGAGAAGTTGTGTAAAAAATAGAGAGTTGAACATATAATTGTTCGAGAAATGCCTTATTTATAAGAGAAGCCGGTTATTTACATCGCGACGTTTGGAATTTTGGGCGGGAATTATGAAAACAAAAACCCAGCCGTAATTCAAATGCATGAAAATCCCTAATCCAGCCGTAATATATATAAGTGAAAACAAAAACCCAGCCGTAATTCAAAAACATGAAATTCCCTACAACACTTGCTTACATATGACAAGTTTTCGCATTATGGCCACTCTCTCTACATCGAGAACGTGTGTGTTCTATCTTAGGTCTTCCTGGTTGTTGACGAATATACGGGGGCAAGCACGGTTGGTCTGCCACGATTTCTGGAATAGGTTGCGCTTCGTCAGCCGGCATGATAGATTCAGCGTATGCGCTCACCAAATATTCACTGTTATAGTACGGACTGCACATGGATATACGACAAACATTGTTGTACTCCGCAGCTGTGATTGCGTGTACACATGGTAATTTCTCACGTTCGAAACGCCGACATGTGCACTTTCGCTCTACCAAATTAACAACATTCAAAGACTCGCTAAAAGATCCATATTTAACTTCAGTGTGATGATCATCAATCCTTTGGACCGTCAATTCTCTGGCGGCAGTTACACGACCCTATTAATAAATATGAAACGACTGAGTTATTACATATTACAGCTGATTTAAGAATTATAATGGCTGTCTTATGAATTTTATGAAAGGCTGATTTAAGAATTTTATGAAACATTGTCGTATTTTTACTGTTACGACTGACTTACATGTAGTAGTTTCTCGACACCACGCGTAAGCGTTGTTGGCTGCGATCTGGCATCCTCTCTCTGTTCAGCAAACCATCTGGTCAGCATAACCCGTATCGATTCTAATATTCGAACAATGTTTAGACCTCTTGCATGCGACAATGGTCTGTTCATTGATTCCGCTATGTTTGTAGTCATCAAATTGTACCTCTCGCCCGGGAAATGAACACGCGTCCACAGGCGGACATCAGCTCTTTGGAGGTAGCCGTGGAGGGCAGGATGAATCGCTTCAATCTCCTCGAAAATCGCAGTAAAGTCAGACATCCTAAAACATCTTGCCGCTTTCTTCACTAGACGGAATGTTTCTTTTCCTTTGTACCGTCCCAATATGTTCTTATATAAATGGTAGGTGCATATTCCCCGAGCAGCCAACGGATACACATTTCTAATTGCTTTCCCTATCGAGTTATGCCTGTCCGAGATTATCGCAAGACCCTCGTCGTCAGGAATCAGAAGTTTTAGTTGCATAAAAAAACAATGCCACGAATCATCATTTTCTGTGTCAACCACTGCGAAGGCTATTGGAAAAATCTGGAAGTTACCGTCCTGAGCTAGTGCTGTGAGTAGTGTCCCTTTGTATTTACCAATGAGAAACGTACCGTCGACTACAACAACTTTGCTTATGAAAGGAAACCCATTAACGCTCGCACCAAAGGCAAGAAACACATACATGAATCTTCCAAGCTCATCGATTTGAAGATGCGTAACTGTACTTGGATTTGCCCTTCTTATCATGTATAAGTAAGAAGGCAAGCTTTCAAACCCACACTCAGGTGTTCCCTCATCGATTTCCCTTACAAATTTCAACTTCCGGTGTGATTTCTAATAATCCATCTGTTCACATGAAAAAACGATCCTTATTACACAGCCACATCAAATAATTAAGACAGCCATAACATACTTAATAACTCAACCCTATTTTACTATAACTCGACCGCATCTAAATATATAGTAACCTAGTCGAATTGTATGATTATGTCAGCATGTACATTTGACATTACTCAGCCGTGACGTTAAAAATAACTTAGCCACAACAAAGTAATTACTTTTATACCAAATTTCTTAGTGAAAGCTATTCCGACGCTCGTAGGGCGAACGGCCGGACCAACGTCGCCGAGAAAATTCTTGTACAACATACCTAAAATATCCGGTGTTGCTTGTCGAGATCGATTAGAACGCTCTGTGCAGGAACATGTATGCTTCGAATCGTAAATACGAACAAAAAACGCCTTGGATTCTCCTAGGGTAGAAGCATGAACTCTCCAGAAACATCCATCAACCCAACACTTAACAACGTATGATGTCGGGGTTGATGTTTCTACATCAAAATCAAATTTATACCTCATTGTAAGAAGTTTAAGTCGTCTCTCCAAATCGTCTTTACTATCGTAACGTTGACCTACCGCAATGTCTATCGACGACATATCCAAACTTAGAACCTCCAGATTCCCTTTAGATCTGCTCACCGAGAAGTTCTGATATCTCTTTTTGGGAGTTAGCGTTGGTGAATCTTCGTCATCTGTAGGAGACTCACCATATGAGCTGAAGTTATCATCTTCAGATGACGCACCGTCTGAATCGTCGAACATATCAAATTGGCTTTCAAATTCATCATCTTCTTCGTTTTCTTCGCCTATTTCATCTTCTCCGACTACGTCATGTTGTTCTCCTTCGACATTACTAAAGCAGTCATTCTCATTGTCCTCTTGTTCCTTCTCCAAACTACAACCATCGTAACTCCCACTGTAATTTTCGTCTCTGGACTCAACTACTGAAGCTTCTGCTTCTGCTTCTGAGCTAAGACGCAAAAATGTTTTACTCTTCTCGCTTGCTCTGTTCTCCGTAATCTCCACACAGAGACGTAGTCGTTCGATTTTCTTCAGGCTTAGAAAACCTTGCAATTGCCGAGTATTGGACACGTAAAATGGTGGAGTGTCGTGCGCCATCATTTTCAATGCTTTATTCGAGAACATGTAGCTAAGCTGAATATGATCCTTCAAATCATTCAATCCGTAATCTTCGAGAACAGACTTTACGAAATCTTCATGTGTTGTTTTCTCATCTAAATGAAGAACTTTACACCCTCTACTGTCGACGTTAAACACATATTTGTTTTTCTTAATCCAGTTACCGGAAACAATAATTACCGGATCTATAACCAATTGAGAAAGATGAAGACGATAGATAACTAAAATAAAGAAGAACATGAACAGTCTCATAAAGCAAGTTATAAATTTCGTTTGTTAGTGATGACATGGCAAGGAGTTTGTTGACATGGCAGATTCCGAGACTGTATCTTGGATTTTTTTACAAAACTCAGCCAAAAAGTTAACATTAACTCAGCCTTTAAGTAACAACAACTCGGCTATCACGTATTTAATTAACCCACTTATACTCGAGTTTAATAACACTCCAACAAAATATCTCAGTCATTATGAAACTAAAACTCAGCCGTAATTGAAGAGAACCCTTTTTACAAAAATCAGCTGTAATTAAAAGAAAACAACCCAGCCATAATGTAAAATATAAACCAGCCGTAATAATGTCACAGCAAAGAACATAAAAAGAGAAAAGATTCTGATAGAATACATCTTCACCACTCCCTTGTGTCCATAATCACGCTCATCGGTTCAAACTCATGGAAGAAGAGCCTCAACTCATTGATCCAGAAACAGCGGTTACACATTTTGTCACCCTTACAGTTTTCAATGTACCACAAGACCCAATCTCGCTCCATAACAGAAACACACTGGCAACTATAGAACGAAGGAACAATGGTTGAAATGAACTCGTCCCTCTTTGCCAGAAACTCGTGATTGTGCGACAAACCTCATGCCCATTTTAGAGATCGAACTAGTTTCCCGACCCTGTCAAATGATTCCCTCATAAAATGAGCAAAATACTCCTCATCACCCCAAAATATTTTTCTAGTCATTGCGTATGTATACACAGCACGCTCATATCCTTCATCCGCTGCAAGCTTCGTGAAAGCAAGTCCTTCTTCCTGAAGGTTAAATGTGAAGAAAAACTGTACACCCTTCATATAAAGTGTGCTTGGATTTCTCTCTGCGTAACAAGTTTTAAACAACTCAGGAGGCATATTGAGTCTCATGGGAACGGATAACACATCGTAAAAATGGTTTACCCTGCTCTGCTCTGCTAACGCCTTCATCGTCTTGCACGATGCTCTTAGGCCATAGAGATCTGTGAAGGAGTTACCGGCCACACGTTCAACCACTAACGACTGAACCTCTTCAGGCAATTCAAGTATCAGGAAATAATCCATTAATGTAATGTTCATATAACTAAGCAAATATATTTTAAATAACTCAGCCATGTTGGTTAATATAACATCGACGCCTTCGTAGAGATCGAGACGGTAATAATTTATTATTTAACTCATAATATAACTCAGCCATTAATATTAACATAACTCAACCGTTAATATTTTCGGTTTTATCATGGCCCATCGAGATTTAGGTTTGATACTTTGGGACGGCTGAGTGCGGAAAATACGGCTCAGAACTAATATCGAGGCTTTTATAACATCGAGACGATACTTTAGTATTTAAAAAACTGATTTAACATTCCCGGTAATCCTTTTTTATAATATTAAACGCCTTATAATAATGGGACGTTTCGTCTTTCTTGATTTGACGGCTCAGAACTAATATCGAGGCTATTTATAACATGGAGACGATAATCACGAGGAGTTAAAAAGTTAAATAAGGCAGAAATTAACGATAACTCAGTCGTAATACGAAAATATTAAAATTCATACGTCAGCCGTTATACTAATCAAGAAAACACAATATAATCGTAACATGTTTATATAACTCAGTCGTAATGTAAAACATTAAAACCCAAAACCCAGCCGTTATACAAAACATTTATACCCAATTCTTTTCATCGTCTCTCTTGCTCTGTCATTCCGATTCATTTCGTCATCCTTGTTCTCCGTAAACTGGTGGAGTGTCGTTCGTTGAATACATATCTGTTGTTGCGAATTCAATCTGTTGTTCTCAATTCATTCAATCTGTAATCATCGAGTACAGACTTTGTGAATTCTTCATGTCGGCGTTGAATACATATCTGTTTTTCTTAATCCAGTTACCATAAACAATAATTACCGGATCCATAAGATCTCGGAGAAAGATGAAGAATAAGATGAAGAAGATAGATATATAGATAGATAAAGAAGATGAAAAAAAAGATGAACAGACAGACAAACGTAGTTGTAAAGTAGTTCGTTAGCAATGACATGGCAAATCCGAGTTGATGACATGGCGGATGACATGAAAAATCGGTTAATCAGCCGACAAACAAATATATAAATCAGCCTACGTAAATCAGCTCTCAACTACAATGTAAGTCAGCCAAACCATGGAAATATTTCAGTAATTAATCTTTTGATCCTTAATCAGCCGTAATCAAGATGAAAAACGATAAATCAGCCGTTTCGTCACATAGATCAGCCATCAAACGAATGATATTCTAGTAATTAATCTTTCGCTAATAAGTCAGCTGTAACCGAGCTGAGTTTACTGTTAATTCATCCTATTACGGCCGACTTATCATAAACTCAGCTTTAACAACATCACATTAGTCAGCCGTAAATTATATAACTCAGCCACTCGATATTCATTAACTCAGCCGTGGAAACATAACTCAGTCGTCTCTTAGTTACAACTCAGCCAAATTTCCAGAAAACAAACCGCCGATGTATAAGTCAGCCGTAACCTTTGTCTGTAAGTCAGCCTTTTTCTCATAAATCAGCCACATTTTTGTAATTCAGCCGTACCGTCCGGCTGACTTATGTTCTTACGTCAGCCTTTTCCTCTTAACTCAGCCGCGTTTGTTTATTCAGCCGACATGTAGATATAAATCAGCCGTAACGACGTATGTAGCGAATTACGGCTGGCTTAATGAAAACACGGAACATAATTCCTACGTGGCGCCGGGTTTTTGCTTATGTGGCAGTGAAAAGTAATGGCATTCCTGTAAATATGTTTTTTCTCATAACGTAAAAAAAAGACACACTTGGTATTTAAAAAATGCCAGTAATAAAAAAAAGATTTGTATGGTTCTTGTCAATTGCCCTAAACTTTTATATATCTTAGTAAACTTCCCTAACTTTTCCAATACAAAACTTTTGTTTCATAAAAAGAAAATTATAGTTAGAATTTGAACTTAAATGTCTGAGTTTTGATGGCACCTATAATTGAAAGTTTTTTTTATCTTTTTACGCCTCATATTGGGTTTTTTGTTACGCAAAATTATTTTTTTGGTTGACAAAAAACTTATTTAATGAAAATTATAATTTATGTATAGAATTTTGCTTTTTTATTTTTATTTTATTTATGTTTGTATATTATTTATATTTAAATTAGTGCATATAATTTATTTTAATTATAAATCTAAAAAGAGGTAAAATTTTGAATTTTCAAGAGAATATTCGAAATTTAAATGAGAAATAATTATATGAGAAATGTTATATCCAGTTTTATTACTGTGTAGAAGTTTCATTAAAAGTCTTAGGTTTGTGAATAAAGTAAAATTTTATTTTTTTTATTTCAGATATATATATTGTTTTCACTTGTAAAAAGTAAATTTTATGATGAAATGAAAAATACATATACAGTTAAGTTATGCTCTCACATATATTATACGACATACACATAACTTTAAAATAAATTTTTGTATTTTAATTTTGATAAATTTCTTGTCCGTTGAATATATATTATTAGTGATTTTGGTAGCCCAATATTAAATCCCATTCTTTTAAATCACCACTCATACTCCGAAAGTTGAAAAGATGTTGTGTTCGAGATTTTTGTTACTTTCTTGATATTGGATGAGATTATGAATTCTTAAAAAAAGGGATTAACTTCAAAAGTTTATTTAAATCTATCAATTTCCTGAACTATTTAACAAAATTACAATATAATTATTTAAATATAGGTTAAGATCCACGTTGAAATGCAAGATTTTTTATTTATTATTGATACTAGATCGTTTTTCCGCGCTCGCGCGGATAATATACTTTTGAATTTCTTTTTTTTTTCATATTTTATCATATATAAACTATCATCTTAGTTTTAGATTAACTGTGTTTATTTGATCAATTACAACTTACTATTTTTACTTTCATGGTAAATCTTTTATATAAATGAGGAAATTTAGTTTTAAAATTTTATTTATATTAATGTTTTAAAATTTTATTTATATTAATATCATTTATATTAATATCAAATAATTTTCTATTATATGAAATAAAAAACAGTACCCTAACTATCACAGTAAAATTAGGAAGATAGTTTGAATTACCTTTTTTTATTATGTTTGGCAAACTTTACTCTTTTTTTTACGACTGGCAAACGTTACTTATGTATAAGATTTGAAACATTTTAGGGATTAAAAATTTCATATAAGTTAACTCATCAGAACAAAAAAAGTTGTTCAATAATGCACTTGAATTTATTATTATTGCTTTATTTAATTTTTTTTAAAATCGATGATTGATAACTGTTTTAAAACTAAAACCGTTTAAGATTTGTCTATGCATTATTAAATAGTAAAAATATTAAATTATAAAATAATATTAATATTAATTGGAAGTGATGTACTATTAAGTGACCAATATTTTAAATATAGAAAGATTATTTATCCGTACTTTGATATTTCTTAGAAAAATTATTTATTCACCGACCAATAAAAGTCTGCGACCTCATATTCAGTGTTTGAAAAAAAAAGGAAAAAAATAAAATAAAACTTTGCCAAGTCATATTATATTTTTTAAACTAAAAAAAAAATAAAAATAAATAAAAAATAGTAGAAATATTTTTTTTAACATTGTTAACGCCGTCAACAAAACACTAAACCTAAATCCTTTACATTAAATCCTAAACACTAAACCTTAAATTCTTGGGTAAATCCTAAACTCTTGGGTAAACCCTAAATTTTTGAGTAAACTCTAAACTTTTCGCTAAATACTAAGCCATTGGATAAATCCTAAACCTTAGGGCTTAAGGTTAAGGTTTAGAGTTTTGCTGACGGCGTTTAGGATTTAGTGTTCAGTATTTATGATTTAGGGTTTAGGATTTATCCAAAGGATTAGGATTTAATGCTTAGAATTTAGGGTTTTGTGTTTTGCTGACATCGTTAATTATATTAAATAAAATCATTTTTTTAAGGCTAGTACTATTTTATTTATGTTTACTTTTTATTTAAAAAATATAATATAACTTGGCAAATTCATGTTATTTTACGTTTTAAAAAAAATATATGATATGACAAGCTATTATTAGCTGGTGAATCTACGCCCTCGAGGTAAACTAAAAAAACTCTCTTTTTACAATGTGTAGATGTTGTTTTTGTAAATTTGTTCTAATATAATTTTGATAACATTGTAATAAATAAGTCTATATCTTATTTGGTGTTGGACTTCTGTAAATTGAAACACAATTTTGGAGAAACTGTTTGCTAATTAAATACAACGCACAATAGTGTGTGAACCAAAATTTCTTTTGAAAAAATAAATTTTAATATATGGAAGGAAAAAACATCAGAAGCTGCAATTAGACATGAACATCCTTTTTTAGAATTTTTGGAGAAACAAATGTATGTTATGATTTCTGGGAGAATTTTAATTTTAGCTTTTACCCTAAATTTGATATCACTATTAAAATTTATCTTTAAGAGATAACTATTTTCATAAATACTTTAAATTTCTGAAAAACTAAAACTGACATTATAAACTCATTTAAAAATGTTTAAAAATCATTTATAAAATATTTATAAAGGCCCAATCGATAAATAATCTACTAGTATTAAAAGGGGTATATCCTTTATATTTATAGACTTACTTTTTATTAAAAAAAACTAACTGAGATACTAAGGCAACATAAAACAAAAATAGGAAAAACATATGAATAATTCATGAAAACTCTATTATTTTTCTCTTAGGCTATGTCATGTCCAAACGACGGAGAAAAACGACATGTGTGACGGCCACATTGCTGGAAACTAACTCCTCTGTTGTTCCTGGGAGCTAGACGACGGACATTGGTTTTTGTTGATATACTTATGGCAGAAAATATACAGCCGAGACCTTAGGACATGGTAGGAAGGTCAGATCCATTTACTTATCTCATCATCAATTTTTTTCTTCTGACCAGACTTCTTTTTTCTACTGAGATATAAATTGCCTTCTATGTTGAAGGTTTTTACTTTGATAGCACTCGCTTGCTCGTCTCCATATAACTGAAGAGAAACAATGTTCTAAACTTTGCACATTAGCTCAAGCTGTTCAAGACCAATTCCAGGATCACCGGCTGGAGCTGCATAAAATTTTGGTTTTTGAACACATGAGGACACCTGCTAAGGTATATAAAGACTTTTTACTCTACATAAATAACCAGATAATGCAGAGCACACACGCATACAATTAGCGCGAATTACCTTGCTTGCACGTTCACACCCCATATCCACGATTAGTAGCCTAGGAAAGAAAATAAAAGAGCATTCGTTAATCAGTAAGAAGATCTATGTCACATAAATAGCTTGATTCAACATTCAACAGCCGCAAAGTAAACTTACCAAAAGAGCACATGTGACTTATTTCTTGCCCTTGCTGTTTTATTTAAGTCGTGGGTGTAATGGAATCTCCGTGAGGCATTGACACCAGTGCAGATTTCTGCGTTAATGTAATGGAATGTACCAAATAGTAGAGAGGTGCGATTGTTGCATTGACATTTAAATCACTCTGAAAAAAATAAGAGATGGTACGCTAGAATAGCAAATTCCACTTGAGCTTCTGGTATGGTTGGCATTGGCAAAAAGAAAATGTTAAGTTTTGGAAGCAAAACTTAGTCTCATCTGTATTGTTTTTTTGGCTTCAAAGCTTAAATCCAGAATGATTATGAGTTTTAGAGACAAAGAAAAATAATGGAGCTTGTTGGATTTAGCTTTACTGTTATATTGTGTTTGGTGAGGAATCATACCGTTGATGGCCCAGTTACATTGGTCCCTACACATCTCTTCTGTTCCATTGTTTGACTTGTCCAAACATTTGAGTTTATTTTGTCTCAGAAACATCGCAAAATAAAGAGGTCGCTTGACAATTAAAAAAAGAAACAGTCTTAAGTTTTGCTTACTTTCAGTTCAGTTCAAGTAAAGCTTTTTCGGTTAACGCGCTCTGATTCTCTGCATCACCAGGTCTTCTTCCAGCCTTCACCTGTGGGATTTTCTGTACATATGATTTTAGACAATTAGGTCCAGAAAAGATGTAAAAGAGCATAACAAATACACTCTAAATTTTATATGTGTAGGCCACAACATTCTTACGTTTCTTCTTCTAGCAAATTAAAAAATGATTACCTCAAAGACTTCTCTGAATAGCTGCTTTGAGACATTTGATCACTCCTGTCTTACTGCCTAGGATTTGACTGGAGATACATCGGTATGTTTTATGCTTTATTCCTGGCACAAGCCCGAGAAGTTAGATGATGGTAGAAGAGACAATACCTTGATCAAATCAAGAGATATTTCCGTTCTTACATATTTGGGCAAAACCTTTCAAGATCTTATTGACCTCTGAAACAGTGACGGTTTCATCATCTTCTTCCTATTCGTCGTCCTCAGACCAACACAGTTCGCTGAAGCTAGGGAAGAAGAACCGGCCCAATTCCATACGACGCCATAGACGCCAGCACCCTTAGGATTCTTTTCCCTGACCAGTTCCTCTAGTCTGTTGATTAGTCTTCTTAAACATGATTTCAACTATTTCTTGTCAAGAAAAATATGACTGAAGAGAAAGTTAAGAAGACAATGAAGAGATCGGCCGATTTGATCGCCATCAGAGAAGAGAAAGTTAAGGGGACAGTGAAGAGATTGCCTGATTTTGCGAGGATCAGAGTATCAAAGAAAGGATTTATATAAGGTAAAAATCAGGGATTTGGAACGGTTGCATGGGTCAGATTGTAGCTGTAAAGAAGGGAGTTTAATGAGAAAGATTGGTGGAGACGGACGTTACATAAGAGAATCGGAAATGGTGGTAAACGTTTGCGTTTCTACGATGGGTACGAAGCAGGTGAAGTTGATGAGTTGCTTAGGGCTGATAATGTGTACATATTAGCCCACACGAAAGCCCGGTAACTTAGAAACTTGACTTGATGCTTAATGAAGATGACGTGACAAAACTGAGCCTCTCTATTGGTTGATTTTTTAAACCAACATGGACACTTTCTATGTGCATCTTATTTTCCTTTTAGTATAGTTTAGATTAGACCAAAAGATTACATGAATTATAGCCATTGGTTGTTTCCCATGAAAGTTGCATTTATGATTTCATAAAATATAAAATGTTGAACAACCAAAGCAACTACTTTAGCTAGATTTGCAAAATAACTAACGTTTAAGATTTGCAAGGCAATGACATCAACTTGTAATCTTTAGGTTTTCTAATGTATATAAAATCAACCAATGAATTTGACCCCAAAAAAAATCAACCAATGAATTTAACTGATGTTGTTAGGTGATTAACCAATGAATTAAAATTTACCCATTAATTAGGAACAAAATCTGTAAAAATAAGCAAGTGGGCCTGATTTTAAATAAGTGATTGATAACAATATATTAGTTTACCATTAATGGATGAGTGAGATTAGGTTGTAATTATCAAATAAAATCAAAAACAAATCTTTTTTAACGCTGATTTAATATGATATTACAATTATAAGAAATATTACATAGACAATTAGACAACAGACAAAACTACATGTCTTATGAAGATTTACACCTAACTGCATCACCTGAGCCGTCTTTATGAAGATTCACATTTGGCCGGATTTACTTGTACCATGTTGGTAAGTTTTTCTTTCGTAGTCTGCATATGTGTTTGATAAATCTCTTTCTCCCGGAATTGAAACATAGACCTCTTATAATGTTGCAATCTACAAGAAATTGCATAGCCTAAGATTCAAAACCAAACTTGAATGTAAAAACCTTTAAACTTTAACCATTAGACTATAGTGCTTCCATGGCAAAATCTTATTTATACTTCGGTTTTAATGTAGGAACTTTTATGAAATAGTTCGATCTCTTGTACTCAACATTTTAAACGAATTATGATTGGTTTGATTTATTTTCTGTAAGGTATGTAGGTAGCGTTTCATAAAGTTTGAGTCTTACCTAAAACGTTACGTACACAAATTCGATTGTGCAAGTTTGGGACCCATATATCTCTTAACATTGTGCCTCTGTCTTTCAGCATTGCATTTAGATCAAAATCAGTTGTAGATTCTTCCTCAAACGTCAAACCAGAACAATTTGGGAGGATCTTGACCATACACCATTTTAAATGTTGTTTTGTATGCAGAGACAAACAAAACAAGGTACACCAGAATTCAACCCAACGACAAAATACTTAAACAAGCCTTCAAATAAGCAGAAGCAAAGCATTTTTAATAGGTCTCTAAGCATCTATTGAAAACTTTTATTTGACCATTACTTTGTGGATCATAAGGTAATAAACATCAAGACAGTACCTGCCTTACGAAAATTTCCATGCTTAAAAGTTCAATCGTGGTCCAAAAGAAATCAAAACTGTATAAGCCTCATAAAATGAGTATACTTTCTCAGATGATCAATGACCACAAGTATCACATTTGCCTCTTCATATTTTGGAAGGCCTTTATTGAAACCCATGGACGCTTCTGACCATATTTGTGATGGAAGTTAGATTGGGTGAAGTAACCCGGCTGGTTCATTCGAAGCCGTATATAAAATCACATTAGCCATGATGACACTACTAGGACAAGATCTTAAAGTAAGACCATAAACAACCAATAGAAAAGGATGAACATTGTCCACGAAATTCTGGGTTTTTTAAACAATGCAAATGAAAAAAAAAGAGACAAGAATGTCGTAATCCGAACACGTGTTCTAAACAACACTGATGATCCCGGGAAGACCACATAAACAGACATGTGTGTTCATTAATAAATTAAACTTTTAAAGAAAGCTTCTGAGCAGCAAGTGCTTCAGCCTCAAGGGTTGGCTCCCAGAGAAGTGTGGTCTCTGCCAACAGTGAAGTCACAATGTATGGATCCATGTTAGACGCTGGACGCCGATCTTCCAAGTAACCTATACTCCAATTTCACAACGATATATAATATGTTAGCAAATGTATAGATAGCATAAGAATAACAAAACAATCCAGAATAAGTACCTTTTCCTTTCTTCTCGGTATCACGTCCCACACGAATTGAGCATCCACGGTTAGCCACTCCCTGCCAAGTCCAAGTTTAATGCAAATAAGCATACTAAACGTAATGATATCTTGTATATTGGATATACTGATATACATACCCATGAGAATTGGTCGATACTGGCTGTCTCGTGCTTTCCGGTCAACCTTCTCTCATTGCCTTCACCGTAGGCACTGATGTGCTCCATGTGACGAAGCGAGAGGTTCAAGATTGCCTTTTTAATCACCTCAAATCCTCCGTCCTCTCTCATGCTCTTTGTGCTGTAATTGGTATGGCAACCAGCACCGTTCCAGTCACCCTCAATCGGTTTGGGATCAAGTGTTAGGACAACACCAGCTTGTTCTGTGATTCTCTGCAAAAACAAACGTAATAAACAGTTAGTTGTAATAGCTTAACTCTTACTCCCTCAGTTTCTCTATAAATGAGACTTTTAATTACCTCAAGAAGGTATCTAGCACACCAAACGTGATCACCTGCTTCGATTCCTACGCTCGGGCCAACTTGGAATTCCCACTGAACAAATATTTATTGGCAACATTGTAAAAATAAGAAAAATTAATAATCGTAGAATATATATTATTAGAAAAAAAATAATTTATTAACAGAAGCTTCATTGAGGAAAAAAGGAGACCTGTCCTGGCATAACTTCACCATTAGTACCACTGATGTTAATTCCAGCATATAAACAAGCTTTGTAATGAGCATCTGAAATGTCACGGCCCCAAGACTTTTCAGCTCCAACTCCACAGTAGTAAGGACCCTGCCACCATCCAGAAAATATTGGTTAGTTTTTTTTTATTTTATTTTTTAATTTTGAAAACCAAACATAAGTTTTAGCTTGACTCGGTTATCACCTGGGGACCAGGATACGCTCCAACGGGCCAACCCAAAGGCCAGTTCACGTTTGGCTGAAGTAAAGTATACTCTTGTTCAATGCCAAACCTGAAATCATGATAAAGAGTATGCAGACTTAAATGGAATTGGAGGCAAACATAAAATAAATGAGATTTTTTCGTGTAATGACAAACCATGGAATCTCTTCATTGACCTTCTTGTTGCTGAAAATCTCAGCAGCTCTTGCACGTTTGTTTGTTGGAATTGGCTCACCAGCTGGTGTGTAGGTATCACAGATAACCTTCACGTAAATAAAAGCTCAATAATTAGAGACTGACTACAAAAAAAAATGTTGCATATACTATACAAAGTCAAATGACACACATACCAATATGTTATTGCCTCCACGGAAAGGATCCCTGAAGATAGCTTGCGGACTAATTAACAACAGCATCAGTACACGAATATGAGTTAATGAAATAAATATCGAACGAGAGAAATGTTAACACAGCCTTGAGAAAAGTCTTACTAGAGAATCACTTCACTATCTTCACCAGGTGCTTGTCCGGTACTTGAACCATCATAGTTCCACTTGGGAAGTTCAGAAGGATCTTCCACGGGCTTTTCAAGCGTCTGAAATTTTCAAGAAACCATTCATTTATCTATTAGAATCATAGACTCTAGTATAAAATTTACTACAAAGTCTATTACAGTATCATACCCTTGACTTGCTCCTAAGGTCAATTCCAGATCCGCCAATCCTATTCAAAAAAAAAGGACAGGAATCTTATATTAGAACTGAGATGAGAAACATACGCCATCCACTCATTGACAAATCAGGTTTATGAAAAAAATTGCGGGTTGATAATACCATACCAGATGTACTCAGCGATGATCCGGTCAGTGAAAGGTTTGGTGTCTAGATTGAGAAGACTCTCAACTCTGTTGATTGTGCTGTTATCAGATTGGAGAGCCATCACTTTGAAGCTTCTGACTTTGCTGCTGCTCTGTTTCTTCTGTTTCAACACAACCGAGTTCCATAACTTTGACGATGCAATGGAGCTGGGTTTAGTCAATCTCATTTGACATGTTGGAGAGGCTGCCAAGATCTGCGCCATTTTGATCCCTGTTCAAAATGAAAAGGTAGTATCCACCAAACCCAAATCAAGATTCCATAACTTTATCCAATAAGACTAAAATGGGATCAAGGTTTGTGACTTTTTGTTCTGAATCGTCAAGATTCTTGACCAATACTGATTAAACTCACTAAAAGGTGATTAGAAAGTAACCAAAATGCATTAAGTCAAAGGGAAAAGACAAAGAGATTCAATTAAAATACCAAAAAGTGTGATGATCCTTGTTGATATTAACTCAAAAAAGAAGAGAACTATAGATTAATTAGTAAGTGGTGGACCCGAGATCTACTGTAATCCACCTTTTTAGAAGCCAGATTAGCAAAGAAAGACAGAGTTCAACTTTTTATTACATTAATTGTTTAAAAGATTCTCTGACCAGAAACAGATGGGTTTCTAAATCCAGTAACAAGATCGGATCAAATGCAGGAAAGATGTAATAAGAACAGAGGAAGTACCTGGAACTTGAAGAAGACTCTAACTCTGATATCAGGAGACTTGAGTGTTTGCAACAAATGGCAAAGGAAGAGTTGACAAATATGAAAGAGAAGCCTTAGAATTATAATAGAAATAAATAAAATTAAAAAGAATATATATTTTTTAAAAGAAGGGATATAGTGAAATGGCTTTTGCAAAAGAGATAGGGGTGTGCTCTACGAGTGGTGCAAATTTGAGTTTCAGTTTTGTTTTTGTTTTTTGGTAAATGCTCTGCAGATAAGGGTGTCCTTCGGCCTCTCAAGTTCAATACTACAATGTATCAAATCTTGTATGTACACACGTGTTGATACATACATAATACTTGTAAACATATACATAGAAGAATATGTAAACTCTTGTCCATGTTCTGATAGTTAATGAGAATCAGATGATTTTGTTCTGTTTATAATAGATATTATAACTAATAATGAATACCCATAGAATCTTAAAACTGTTCCATGATTTTGCCAGATCTTTTACCAAAATTACCAGATATTTAATTAGACAAAAATCGAATTCCAAAAGTCATAACTGCAATTTCTCGTCTAAAAAAAAAGAAAATGTCCAAAAAAATGCAAGGAAAAATCAAAGTCGGAGTACCTCGACCAGTGAAATTTCCCTACAATTTTTGTCTCCGGCCTCCAGATGAACAACTCTTAATTAAAAATAGAAAAATAAACTACCTTCAACTATACCGACAGATCTACGGGATTACGAATCCAATAAAGACCCTATACTCATTATGCCAAAAAGACATAAAAACGACTGTCTCTCCCAACTTCTCACAATGAGATACTTACTATTGGGTTTCCATATGGTCCATGCCCTTAGAAGAATCGTCATGTAAGTACTACCCACACACATTGAGAAGGTATGACTCTGGTTGATCATATTGCCCAATTTATCTCCCGACATCTCTTACAAAATCGAAAGATAATTATTATATTTCACAATAATGAAGGATCTAACCTAATTTTCCGACTACATGGACCTATAAAAGGGACTTTTAAACCATATAACAAGGGATGGACGATTGTACACCTCAACTTTAGCAGAATCAACTAGAACTAGGATTTTCGGGCTTATAAGTTGTAATTCTTGTTCTAACAAATCAATAAAACATTATGATTGATACTTGTTTTTGTTCAATTGATTATTTACGGTTTCCATAGAATTACGAAGAGTTCTGTGTTATTTTACCTTAATAAACGGATCAACAAAATACATAATCAAAATTTTATATGATCAAATAAAATAATTTGAGCCATATATACTATGAAAAATATATAAAACACTTATTTATATTGCCTTTTTAGTTCACTTCAAATAAAAAAAGTTTAATTGTTGTTTACGTAGTATATGTTTCGAAAATGACATATCGGCACTAAAAATTAAGAATTTGGAAAGACTAAACCCAAAATGCATAATCTACATATAATTAGGTGTTCAATTTTTTTTCTAATCTATATTTGTTCTGTGACTTTCAGAGACCATCTGCGGTTTGGAATTCTAACACCCTTCAATCGAATAGACAGAGCCCATTAAATCATTAATCATCAAGAATAGACCTCTTGTACTTTGCAAGGTAAAGAATCAGTAGACGCTCTGCTTTGTTTTTGGTTGTGTTGTAACGATTATACACAGCTTCCTTTGAACATAATAATTTCTTGGACTTCGTGGTGATGTCAGATCTTTATTCCCTGTAAAGGTATTATAATCTTTAATTTTCCTTTTAATATAATATTTTTTCATGATCTATGAAAGATGAATTCGAGATCAAAATATTTAGCTCAAAAGTAGGATGAAATGAGTTGGTAAATTGGCTTCATTGTTAAAGTTATGATTAAATATGAAGATTATAGACAATTGTTAACTAGAGAAATCGGATTGACTTGATTGTCGAAGGTCTGTTAAAATTCTCGATTTATAAATACATAATATTTGAAGACGTAAGTGCTTTTCAGACACCATGTATTAGTAATATAGACCAGCCCCTCTTTATGGAAAAACAGGGGGACAGGGGACGGAAATGATATACAAAAGTTCAGGCGGAGACATGGTGAAGGAGAGAGAGATGAGAATCAGTTGTAACATCAGTGAGCAAAGAGAAGGCACACTAATCAGTTAGTCAAAGTAAAATGTACGTGTTCTTATTTGATATGATTATATCATAAGTTTTATAAATTGGATCATATTTTTTTATACAATGATCATATAATGATATTAACCTTTTTAAATGTGTCACATGATATTGGACGTGGAAAGAACCAAGTACCAGTAATCAAGCTGCAAAAGAAGACAACAACCTAGAATGGACAACAGACTTATAATACGGTTAGTAATTATCTAAACTATTGTAACTAGTTTGTAATGCGAAAGGAAAGTAGGAAATTCTATAATAAGTTATTAGATTGGAGAACCCTGCCTTAAGTTTAGATGTTTAGTTTTTACTTGCCTGAATGATGCATAACAGTTTTTATGATAATGATAATCTTATATAAGATCAGTTTTAATTCGATATGGTTTTAAATTACCAAAGAGAATTCATACATTTGTCCAAATGAAAAGAATTACAATCTTGTTGAAACAAATGTTTGAAAAAAGAAAAGCAAATGTAGTTTGCATATATAAAAATAAACTTTCTGAATCAGCAAGCATTCTTCCACCATAAATTTGCAAAGATCAAAACATCAAGTTAATTTAAATTATTATTCTTTATTGGATATACAATACAAACGCATAATTTTTTTTAAAACACATCCAAACATAAACCGTATAAGACATCTAAACAAACATAAAATACATACCTTATGACCTATGTTGCTGTTAAAGGTTGTCGAAAACTTCTTTGAAAACCACATTCATATTTTTTTCTGAGGTTTGCCACCTTCGTCTGAAATCAAAATTTTCAGCTGGTGGGCAAACATTTAGAAACCATCTCAAAGGTCCAAACGATGTGTTCTGTCTCCACAAATGTATGCACTTAATTTAAACTCGCCAGTTGTTCTTATAAGGCCTGAGTTTTGAGAGAGGAGTAAAAGTAGTCATCGCAGACATTTTAGGAGGTTCTGCTTAAAATGATATGGTTTTCACGTTATTGGTGAGGAGACATATTTTTTTTTTAACACTGAATACTTCAATATAACAAAGTCCTGGAGGACAACGAGGGAGAACCCCTGAGATACATAATATTCCAGAGCCGAAGGAAAAATAAAGCTAAACTTATGCAAGATAAAAGAGTACCAGTAGGTATTTAAAGGTTGTAATCAACGATATCAGAAAGGAGGTTAATAATGGCTAAAGAGAAAGCCAGTACCCCTTTCAGCAGCAGAGTTTAGATGCTATTTGCATCCTCTTCCAGCATCTTGTGAAGCCAACAAGGACCTCCTGCAGCAACATATGACTGTGGTCGTGGCCCAAGGATTGCGCTCTCTGCTATGCTCTTAGCTATTCTGTTCATGTGGGCTGAGACATGGAAGACTGCCCACTTCTCAAAGCGATTAAGGAGCTCCAATATCTTCAGTATCAAGGGTGATAGATCAGGAAACCGGAGGGGGTTTAACAAAGCTTCTCGCACTTCTATAGAGGAGACATATATATAGCTAGTTAGGAAAGGGTAGGG
Organism: Brassica rapa; assembly: GCF_000309985.2. Lineage (NCBI taxonomy): Eukaryota > Viridiplantae > Streptophyta > Magnoliopsida > Brassicales > Brassicaceae > Brassica > Brassica rapa. The sequence continues at coordinate 7,334,647 of NC_024798.2, read as the reverse complement.
TAAATGCCATCTAATTATGAAAGATTTTGTTAGTTGTGATCTTATAGCATTAAAAAGCGAATGTACTATTCGATTAGATTCCAAAATTCATTTGTTTATTAAAAAATTGTTGTAATAACATGATTACTGGTATTTAATGAGTATATATTTTACGTGATTTGCATGATTTGAATAAAAAAAAGAATCTTGTGGTAGTTGATTGATATCATAATTGTTGTGATGATTGCTTAGATATAAGAAAATATATTGCAAGGTAATTTCGTTTAGGAAACTAAGAAATGATTATTTTTTTATTTTGAACTTGATAATTTATAGTGCTTAATGCGTATTTTTTTTACATTTCACTGAGTTTAGATTACATAATTTCTAGTAATAATGATATTTAATAAGATAATATCTTTTTCTTCAGGCTTTCTGAAGGTATATAAAAATATATGGGAATAATGATATATATTATATTATTATGTTGTATGTAAATGTAATCAAATGAATTTTGTTAAGTTCTAATATACTGATTTTGATTCTGCAGAGAAAGATTAACTGAGGTATCATCACAATGGAATTCGATGGTTTAGTAAAATTATGAAAATATATGTAGGAATGTATCTATTGACTTATCTGATTCTGTAGACCAAGAGGAATCCAGGTATAACGATACGCAGGAAAGTAGCTATTATATTTAGATGGTCTTGAAATGTTAGTTTATTAATGGTTTAGTGATTTTATGGTTCATAACTAAGAACAAACTACTGTGTCTAGTAATGTTATGGTTTACAATGGTTTAATAATTAATGGTTGTGTTTTGTATGCAAGTGGCATGAGATGGTAAATTTTGAGCAAAACTCAAAGCTATTTCCTATTTGTACTCATGTTTTAGTAATTTAGATTTAAACTCTTCATTAATGACACTTTTGTCATTTAACATGCCCCTAGATATGCATAGTTAACCCACCTCCTATTCATATATAGTATACAATATTTCAACAGCACTCAGCCTAACCAAACCCAACGCCTAATTTAACTAAACCGTCTACGTGTATTAATCAGAGTTAACAAACCCGAAACATCGAGGTCAATGTAACACCTTTAGTCGTTTACATCCATGATCAAAATTAAATTATGCCTTGTGCATACTCTTAAAAGATAGCACTGGAGCTTGATCTGGGCGCGGATTTTTTTATATTTATTTTAATAAATAAATATTTATTTTGCATAAATTATAATATTTATTTTTAAAATTTACATGTATTAAATAATTGTTTAATATGATCTTTCTTAACAAAATAATTTAATAGGTTATATTGTGTAATTTATCTTGTATTATAAACCATCAATTGTATCATTTATTCTAAAAAATATAACCTATGCATCCTCACATTTTCTTTTATAAATAAAAAATTGATAATAAGTATAAAAAAATTATTTTATATACTAAATTTATCATGTTAAATTTTTTTGTACAAATATTTATCATATTGAATTTATGTTTTATGGTTGTTTTATTTGAGAAAAAATATAATAAATGATAAAAGTTGGGATTAGCCGATTTCTTAGTCGTATTAAAGTGTAATTAAGTAATATTTTAATTAATAATTGATTTAGGAAATGATTTAATAAAATAGAAAAAGACAAGAATATTTAATGATAGACTTCTTAATTATTTCAGTGGCATAGACTTGTAAATAAGTTGTAAATCTTAGGGTTATTTTATATTTGTACTCATATTTTAATAAGATAGATTTATTACCATGATCAACACACCGGTTCTTAATTAAATATGCTATATATATATTAGCTTAAGATCCGCGACTTGTGCTGAATGAACATTATATATCCAAATAATGCTTATATATTATTTATTTTGCATTTATTTACGTATTATATATATAATTAAATTAGAGTAAACACATAAATCAAAACAATACATCTTATTTATTTATAATATTTTTTGGTAAAATATATCAAAATATCATTTATTTTATTTTATATGGTATATAATTAAAATTCAATGATATTGACATATATAGTATATCTTTAATATAAATATTTAATATCGAGACTTCCTACTCATACGATTTTATTAACATTTGTATATTTTCTGTAACAAAAACATTAAACCATTAATCACAAATTCTTTAATGTGAACTTTTTCAATGAAAATAACAAATTTAAAATATTAAGGTCTCAATCATTTTTCAATATAAATATCAAAATTAACATATTTATGTATCTTTATATAGTATACAATTTAATTTAAATGATAGCATTATATATATATAATAAAAAAAGTTAAACCATTGATCAAAAATTTTTTGTGGGACTTTTAACATTTTTAGTAATTTATAGGTGTTTTCAAAAATTCAAAATATAGCATATGAGAAAAAATTTAATTTTTATTGTATGATTAATGTGATTGTTTAATTTATGTTAATAATATAAAATAAAAAAATAAAAAGAGGGAAAATACAAATATTGTTATCAAATCTTTATTAATGATTATTAATTGCCGTATATATATCATATTAGGTAATTTCATATCTTTTATTTAAGGAAAAAATAGATAATATTATTTTGTATACTATTAATAAATTTAATAGTTAGTTTAACAAAAAATATAATATATATTTAGATGGACCGGCATATTTTTCAAAGAATTCTAAGAATCATCGTAGTGATGACACATTGCTACAAAAAATATATTTTAATATTTCTCAATTAATATATAAGAGATATTTATACAAATAAATATGTTATAATACATGGAGCGAAAACATGACTGACTTATACAAATATTTAAATTATACTTTTTCCATATGAATTTAGTTTACACCAATATATTTGAATTATAAGAATAAAAAACTAAAGTAAGTTTTTTTGCATCATATAAAGTATATCGTAAGACTAGCAAAATATAAACTTCTAACTAGAATAATGGATGTGTGGTATTGACACAAGGATACTAATTTGTTATATTTATAAGCAAATACAATTTTGGAAGGAACAATTTTGTTCTATATTCTTCGAGAATAAAATAAACGAGAAAAAATGAAAAAAAAAATCTATTTAGGAATATTTCATTTGCTTACAATCAATTAATTGAGAACGTAGGTCTTTAAAACCCAAAACTGACTTGTTTTCCTAGAGCGTCTAGTAATGGTCTGTATTGGACCGGCCCAAAATTAACCCAAATAGGGTCCTATATGACCCTCCCTTGGAAAGTAACATTCCAAAACTCTCTTCACAAATCACAATCTCTCTTTCTTTGACCGATCGAGTGCGATGGCGACAGAGGATGTGAACGAAGCCCTTGCGGCGGCGGAAGTACCGGCAACAGAGACGACGGAGAAGCAGCCTGCTGACAAGCTCGAAAGAAAGTGGAGTTTCTGGTTCGATAACCAATCCAAACCAAAGCAAGGCGCCGCCTGGGGAGCCTCCCTTCGCAAAGCCTATACCTTCGACACCGTCCAAGACTTCTGGGGGTTTGTTTGTCTTCTCCTTTTACTTATTGTTAGCGATCTGTAAAGCTAGATCTTCTTTTGCAGTTTGCACGAGACTATATTCATCCCTAGCAAACTGACGCCGAATGCTGAAATTCACATGTTCAAAGCTGGTGTTGAGCCTAAGTGGGAAGATCCTGAGTGTGCTAATGGCGGAAAGTGGACTTTTGTTGTTACCTCCAACCGCAAGCCTGCTTTAGACAAGGCTTGGCTTGAAACTGTACTCATCTTCTACCTCTCCTCTTTTTTTTTTAATAGTTTAGACAATTTTGCATCTGGTAATGACATGTTTTATCTGCCAGTTGATGGCTCTTGTCGGAGAGCAATTTGATGAGGCTGATGAGATCTGTGGGGTGGTTGCTAGTGTGCGCCCAAAGCAGGACAAGCTCTCCTTGTGGACAAGGACCAAATCTAATGAAGCTGTTCTGGTATGATGCTTCTCTTCTCTCACTATGTACCTTTGGTGTTGTTTTCTTCTACTTGTTATCCGTTGCGATGTCCCATTATTGTTTGATTATCCTGTTCCAATTTTTCTGTTTTGCGTACTGGTGGTTTACGAAGAAGTATGCTTGTACAATATGTTAGCGTTGTTGAATGTGTTAATTGCTTACTATAGTAAAACAGTTTAAGCTGTTGACTATGTTAATATTCTCTTCGATACACACACTTAGAATGGATAACTACCTTGTTTCTTTATCCTTTGGAGTTTCACCAGCTTAATATATATTGAAAGTATATGTTTGTTCAACGATATATCTATTAGGCTTGCTTTTTTTAGTTCATTCGCAGTATAAACATAGCTCTATTTATTAGAGGCCATCTCTTTAGAACTTGGCAGTACTGTAATATGTCGAAGTGTGGTTTATGAATCTGGCTGATGATATTACTACTTTGTTGTTTGTTATTGTAAATCCAGATGGGTATTGGGAAGAAGTGGAAGGAGATACTTGATGTCACCGACAAGATAACTTTCACTAACCATGTAACTTAACTTTCTCCACATAGAGGCTAATTATCTTTTGTTCTTCTTACGTGGCTTACTAAAATGTGGTCTACTTATATATATAGGATGATTCTAGAAGAACTCGGTTCACTGTCTGAAGAGAAGACACAAGTGTGGTGAGACCTGAGGAAGATGCAATCTAGCTTTGTCTTGCATTATTCTGTCGGTTTACTCATAGCTGAGAGAGCCTGAGACCTTTAGGGACACTCACTTTGAGGTGTAACTCTACAAAGTTTTATTTTTCACTGGAAAGAAGTTATTTAATATTAAGTTCGGTTATATCTTTTTGGAAGCATCAAATTTTGGACACACTTTCTCTTAAATCAAATGTCTGATTTTTAATGCTATTTTGTATTTTCATTGTTACATTCCAAGAACGGACAACTGTTTTAGTTGTATGCTTTGAAGATGTGGTTAATGTCACACAAAACAAAACCACTCACTATTTGCAATGTAAACCTTCTCTAAATAGAATACACCAAAGAGATTGAATTTTGATTTGTTGGATATTACCCACCAACTTGATCTAAACTAGGGAGAGATTTTTGATTAAAAAAATTAGATAGATATCTTATTGATTTCGACCAGGAAATATAGAATATAATGATGGACATGCACAACATCTAAAAAATACATGGAGTAAAAAAAGCCTCCTCTTGAAAACACACAAAGACCAACTTAAATATTAAAGTTTGAATTTAGAAAACTTGGATAAAAAGATAATATAAGATAGATATGTCTTGTTTGGACCGTGGATCAACAACCAAGTAATGTAAAGTAACTTATAGTTTCGTTAAAAACCTTCATTTAGATAAAGAGGAACAAACCAAAGGTAAGGAAACGAGCATTACAAACTACTTGTTTAGTTGTTGATCAGCTTGATCTTGGACGGTCTTGGATGGTGGTTGAAGTATAAAAATGATAGTGCCTTCCATCTCGAACAATGTATTCTTTTTTTTTTGCATCCTCAACTACAAGATGTCCATGATCATGTTCATGCATCCATTCATTCTCTTTGTGTAATCCATGATCACATCAATTTATAATTGAAGAAAAAAGACTCAAATATACAACAAAATGTTTTTGACTTTTCTTTTATAGATAGTATTTAAGAGACACAGGTACAACCGACTGCTCTAAAACCCTAGCTTTCAAATAAAGAAGAAAGTGATGAGTTTTTCAAAAAAAATAAAAATAAAAGAAAAGAAAGTAGTTTTTGTTTTCCGTATGTCAAATTTTCCTCCGGATTTTTAGAGGGTTATAAATTACTGATAATGTAAGCTATTGTTACTAACTCAATTAATTTGACATTTCTAAAACACCAAATCAAAATTCAAAGTGCAGAAGATCACTGACTAAGAAGGATCTTCTCACAAGTATGAACTCAGTTGAACTACAAAATTATTATAGAACAAGAAAAAGATGTTTACAATACTTTTCTGAATGAATCAAATGAAAATAAAAGAAATTTTGTTTCATACAACGAACACTCGTCAGTAGCTGCCACACGTCGTAGTTTGATTGATCCGCGCTTAACAGTCTAACGACCTCAACAAACTTCTCCGCCTCCACACTTATTCTGCCACCTGTTATTATGCATATCCTTCATATTTTTTCATGTAACAAAAATTCCCTCCTTAGAAAACCTTGTCCACAAGGTTAGATTTGAAACCGTGGATACTTCTGCTGAATATCAAACAAGTACACCCATGTTACTTCATCTGCTGACTGATTTACCTCCTGAATCAATACCATAGTTGTTGTTTGACCTTGACTTTGCACCATCTTCTGTGCCAAACAAAACTATGGTTCCTTAATCATTATGTCCCTACCACAGTAGGTAAATGGTTTGTAGTCGTAACATTCTCCACTAATCTCTTCAGTTGAGACACATGAAACACCGGTGAACCTGTGAAAGTGCATGTAGTTGTAGCTTGTAAGCTATTTGTCCTATTTTATCCAATATTTTATAAGGACCGTAGTACTTCAGTGAAATATTGTGTGATAGTCTATTGACCACTGATTGATATCTGTAAGGCTGCAATTTCAGAAAAAAACAAAAACAAAAAAACCCAATCCTCTATCTCAAAATACCTTTCACTACGTCTTCTATGTGCAATTTGTTTCATTATATGATGTGCCATTAATAGATAAAACTTTTAGTATAAACAACATATCTTCCCTGTCCTTGACACACTTTGCCACTATTTTAGCCTTAGACTCTCTAGGAAGATCATAAGATAAATGGATTGGAGGAGATTGTCCAAACACAACTTCATAAGGTGTAGCTTGAATAGCCAAATGAAAACTTGTGTTGTACCAAAATTATGCAAGTGGTAACCATTTACTCCATAAGGTTGATTTATCACTTGTCATGCAACGAAGATACGTCTCCAGACACATATTAACAATGTATGTTTGACCGGCACTTTGAGTATGATAGCTTGTAGAAAGATTTAATGCACATCTTTGAGGATGTGAGGAGTAAGTGAACTAGTTTCACTCAGTGAGCCAAGGTTCCATATTTAGCATATACAACTATCCGTTATCCCAAACCCAACCCCAAACACAAGCAAGACGGATATTTCATCCATCAATAGTCAAAATATTAAAGCATAAACGTTGAAAGCATTAAACCATTAAACCATAATAATCCGAACACTCTTCATGAGTGTCAGCACATCAACCAAATATATATATATATCCTAGAGCCCAACAGAATCATTCTTCTTCCACACATGAGACACCGACAATCCCTTCACTATTACACCACACAGGCGTAGGCGCTCAGGAATTGCTCGGTCACGGTCCTCAATCGGAATCGCCGTGCCCTGGTCCTCTCTCGGACTCGCCGGGGGCTGTCACATCCACGTGTGACACTCGGACTTGGTGATCAAACCAAGCTAAATCGAGGCCACCACTTTCCGGACCACGACCGGCTTAGTGGTACCATTTGAGGAAGCAATGACCTGCAACTACTAGAACCACCACGAGGTTCTAACACAATAGTACCAACATGAGGTACATACCATAACAACATACAATAATCACACAATCACAATAACTCGAGTGCTTATACTAGTCTTGCTATCCATTTAGCCCAGACATTGTCTCAAGCCTCGGAACCACAAACTGACACCTAGACCGGTCCTCAAGAACTGTCTCCGATATCAGGAGCCTTCATTAAAAATTCGTTAACAAACAATTAACTGTGACTCACCGATGTGGCTTGACTCTTTGATTCTGGATGTTGACCAAACCCTTCTCAACCACTCAAATCCTTCATCTTGATTCCGTACTGATAATCTTCTGCTCTTCGAAAAATTGAGGCTGAGGTATGAAGGACAAGAATAATTCACCACAACTTTCTCTGATTTTTCTTCTGATTTTTCTCTTTTTTTGTTCTCTGGTTTTTCTCTCAAACTATGAGTGATTTTTCTCTGGTATATATATGTCTATCACAAGACGTCTAGAGGAGAGAAGAAGGTATTTATAGCATAGTAGTTGTTTCATCTAAGGGTTTTCTCTTTACACAAAGAAGGTGGTGAGCAAACATGTGGACAGCTGCTTCATCAATCTCATCACAAAGTAGGTCTAGGTGAGGACAAGTGAAGAGCTGCTTCATCATTCTCAGCAATAAGCTGTTGTCCTTTCCCTTCTATGAAGAAAGATTTACTCAGACATGTGCTCCTCACATGTCCTGGTTCAGCAAGGAAGCAAGCATGCAGCTTGTGATTTGCATCTGATCTTTAATGAGCTAGCAGACCAAACAGCTTATAAGAAGCATGTGCATTTTTAATGAAGAAACAAGGCAATCAGACATCTTATTTATATCACATGACCATCTAAATGAATCAAGCAAGCAACCAGTTGCAGCTCACATGACTGATTTACTGAATTCCACCCACGGCACCATCCACGGAACACCATCCATCTTATTTGATCTACTGAATGTTCTCTTTCTTTTTTTTGTAGACGGTATATTACAGTCATGTGCTCATATTGCAGTCATACAGGTCACGATAAGAAGAATTTTTTTGCAGCTCATTGGGTTCCCCGAATTGTGGACCGAGGATAGTTACGAAGGAGAACAAAGTGGACGTGGTAGAAGTAGAATGTGTGGTCAAAGTCAACCATGGTCTAATACGGTACAGGCTTTTCCTACTTCAGTAGGAGAGACATGTGTTGCATCATTATCAGCTGAGGCCTCATTAGCAGCTCTTCTTGATTAGCAAAAGCATAATCAAGTTCCTGACAACCTTAATGGTAAGAAGCAGACATGTGAGTTGATTCTCAATACTACGGCATCTCATCACATGGCTGGTGATGAGAGATTGCTGACACATTGCAATGAATATTCAGTTGTCCCGTAAGTTTAACAGATGCATGTCAGGTGTTCGCATCCATAAGTGGTTCATTGCGACTATCAGACGCCATTACCTTGTCTAACGTTCTTTTTGTTCCAAATTTGAACTACACACTGTTGTATGTTGCAAATTTTCTTAAGAAACTGATTGTTTCGCTGTGTTTACTGATACAATGTGCATTTTATAGGATCGTTTTACGAGGACCCTGATTAGAGCCGGTCAAGAACGGGGTGGCGTTTACGTTTATCGTGATGTCGTGATGGCACAAGGACACAAAGTCAAAGGTACAGAGGACAAGACTTTGTAGCATCGGAGATTAGCGCATCCCTCTTTTGGTGTTTTAGGATATTTACCATTTGTTTCTTGTGTTTTAGACAACTCCGATAAATTTGGAGGTTGTGAAATTTGTTTTAAATATAAACAGACTCGCGGGGTGTTTGCCGAAAGCATTAAATAAAGCTTCAGTTCTTTTTGAGTTAATTCATGTTGATCTATGGGGTCCTTACCGTGACCTTTCTTCGTGTGGTGATGTGTATTTCCTGACCATAGTAGATAACTTTTCACGTGCAGTTTGAATACATCTACTTCTTGAGAATACTGAAGTAAAGACTGTTTTGCCGAACTTTTGTCGCATGGGTCATCGGCAGTTTGGTCAAAATATGCAGAAGGTCAGGAGCGAAAATGGTACGGAGTTTATGTGTCTGTCAAAGTATTTCACGGAGAATGGTATTCTACATCAAACTTTGTGTGTAGCGACTCCACAGAAAAATGGACAGTGGAGCGCAAACATCTTCATATTCTGAACATCTCGAAATCTTTGTTATTTGAGGCTAATCTTTCCATCAAGTTTTAGGGCAAGAGTGTTTAGGCTGCAGCGCATGTCATTAATAGGACTCCATTGAGTCTTTTAAATGGTAAAAATCCATACGAGTGTTTGTATGGGAAGCTACCATCGTGTATGCCGATATAAAAACTTTCGGCTGTCTTTGTTTTGATCACAGTCTAGTGTATGACAAAGACACATTTAAAGAAAGAAGCAGACGTTGCATCTTCATCGGTTACCTTTTTGGAAACCGTGGATGGAAGTTATATGATCTCGAAACAGAAGAGATTTTCGTCTCAAGAAATGTAGAAGAAATTTATCCGTATCACACTGAAAAGAATGACCCGATACCAGACTCTTTTCCTATCTCGGTTCATGTTATCGGCGATTATGAGACAATACTGGCTGTGACGGAGTCTAGGGAGAACTCGCAAGAAGTAGTGTCTAGTACAGACGAAGTTGACGTTGCTATTCTAATGGTTCAAGAAGTTGAAGCAACACAATCAGGACCTTCCACTCAGTGGTGGGAACACTGAAGATTACTCGAAAAAGTTAACAACAACAATAAAAAATCTTATATAAGTTATGAAAATTGTTGTCGTGCTATCATAAAAAGTATCAGACTCTTGCTTAATTATGTTTAAATTTTGTTTTGGCTTCTCCACGTCAGCATCATATCTTGATGCTTCCGACTCTTCTGCGTTCTTTCGCTTGAGTCTCTTTTGATAATAGCATCTCCAGCTCTTATCATTGACACAAGGGATTCTTGCCTTATCCTTGGCCTTTGTATTCTTACCTCAACTCTCAGATTGTTAGGATATTTTCTTATGTATCCATCGCTTGTGGTGGTCTGCTCTTTGATACCTACTGGTATCTTTCTCTGTTATGAGCTTCTTCATGAAATATGCACTTAACAATAATCGTTTCAGTGAAGTGTTAAAAGGGGGATACTTGAGACCTAACTAAAACAGTGTTCTCAAATGATAATATGAAGATTCCCATATTAGGACATTCCTCCCTGAATTTAAAACTCCTATAGTTCTCTCCTTCAGTTAAAATGATTATGCCCTCACCTCCTAAACGTTGTTAACAATTTGATTGTTGCGGAGTCACACCCACTACACCGCAATCATTTAAAAAATGGAGTGTATGTGCATCGCCGAATATGTCCACTATATGGTTTCGTGTCAGGCACTAGCGTCATATAATGATTGTAATTTTGGAAGGACTATCAAATTCCAACTACTAGACGTGTCCGATGCACGTTTTCATATGCAATAAACAAACATAAATAGGAAAGAAGTGAACCAGAACGCGTCTTTGTTAAGACCAAATGTATTTTTTTTATTAACTTCTTTAGACCAAGTTGTGTTACAATAATACTTCTGCTTGCTTTGAATGGATCAAACAAAAGAAAAACAAATAAACAAAAATAATCAACTTTTTTTTTGTAACTTGGCTTAAAAATAATCAACTTAACCCCACGAAAAGACCCTTTTAAACAAAACCTATTCTAGAATTTTGTTTTAGATTTTTGATGGACGAAAGACATTATCTACATCTTATGTTTTGAAAAGAGAAACTACACATGTAAAAGAAAGAGAGAAACTCAGTACCGTTCCCCTCCTGCCTCATTACGCATTGGTGAATTTAACCCGTTTCTCAAAGTTAACCGGTGGTTTCGTGCCGTATGCACCGGAGACCGGTACTTATTATGATGTTGATCACTCTTATGAACGTTGCGAGGCTTGTCCGAATTTTGAACGCTTGACTCTTTAACTTCAAGGCTTGGCTTGGCAGGCGAGGAAGAGACCGTGTAAGTAAACGTCCCAATGGGAATATCATCGCCGTAATCTTTAATGTCCTGGAGAGCTGAAACAACGGTGCTGATGCATGGTCTTCTGTTTGGTCGGTAGCTTAGGCATTGGTAAGCCAAAGCCGCTGCCTTTCGTGCACCCGTCTCTGAGTACTGATCTTCGAGCCTCGGGTCCATTATTCTCCCGAGTTTTCGTGGGTCGTTGAGCATTGGACGAGCCCAATCAACGAGGTTTTGTTCCCTTGACGATCTTTTTTTGTCTACCGACCTCCGACCTGTCAACAGCTCAAGTAACACAACCCCAAAGCTGTACACGTCACTCTTTGCCGTTAGATGGCCTGTCATTATGTACTCTGGAGCGGCGTACCCTTGCGTGCCCATCACGCGTGTTGACACGTGCGTTTCGTCACCTTCTGGTCCGTCTTTTGCTAGCCCGAAATCAGAGAGCTTTGCTGTATAATCCTGAAATAATAATTGGATGAAAGATCATTAGTTACCATTATTCAAATCCTAACACTTTTGAATGATAATTTTGAGACTTGGTTGCTTACAGAATCTAACAAGATATTGGAGGCCTTGAAATCGCGGTAGATGACGGGCTTTTCTGCTTCATGGAGAAACTGCAAACCCTTTGCAGCTCCGTGAGCGATCTTCATCCTCGTTAGCCATGGCAGCGATATAGAACACCCTGCATATTTAACAATTCATGTTCATCACTTTCTATTCTAACAAAGAATCAATCATTTAATGATTAGTATTAATGATTTAGAACTTACTTCTGAATAGTTGAGACTCTAAACTCCCACGAGGCATGAACTCATAGACAAGAAGTCTATGTTCTTCCTCGCAGCAATACCCAATCAGCTTCACCAAATTTGGGTGCTTTAACTTCCCTAAAAATATAACCTCCGTCTGAATTAAAAAAAAAACATTTTAATACTCAATATTTTGTAAAAAGAACAGATGATTATGGATACGAATGTACATGTACGAACCAGCCATTCACGGTGACCTTGAAGGCCATCTAGATCGAGAAGTTTAACGGCCACAGGCTGAGCTTTAAGACCAGGACGTAACTTGTCGTCGATGAACCCTTTGTGAACCGGACCGAACCCTCCTTCGCCGAGGAAGTTGCTTGAAGAGAAGCTTTGTGTTATGACTTTGAGCTCTGCCTGTGTGAAAACGTGGAGATCCGAACCGGCCAGAGAGATTGAAAGATCTTCAGACAAGGTTGAGGAACTTGGATCGCTTATGTCTAAAATCGACAACCCGAGAAATGATTTCTGTTTTGTTATTACACCATCACCGTCATTTTTCTTTACCTTTTTTGATGAACATATGTTGTCTGGATCCAAGAAACATAAAACCATTAGTGATCTCCAGGATAGTTTCTTCTTCACGGCCATAGTTTCTTGTTTTTTTGTGTTGTTGTTTTTTTCTAATGGTTTTGGTTTGTAATGGGAGAAAGAGCTTTTAAAGTCTAAGGGGAAGAGACCACGACTTTCTAACTATTTCCAGTTTTATATTTTAATCTTAACTACTCGGTTTCTTTCTGAAGAAATTTTCTTACCAAAGAGGCAAAATGAATAGTTTACTCAGAGAAAGAGGGCGACGACTTCTTTCGGTGGGTTTATACCGCTTTCTAAAGTTTAACTGCGCCTGACATTGTCATTTAATTCATACTTAGACAAGTTCATAGTCGTGAGTGGTTGGCTCCAAGGGGGAAAATGACACGTTTGCCCTTTCTCCTAAAGCTCCACATCAAAAAGAATTGGATAATGATTTCTCTCTCCATTTTATATTATGTAAGTATTTTAGAAAGGTTTTAATATTTTATAATATATTTCTGAAAATTTTAAGCTAATTTTAATTTCATTAAAATTATATAAAATTACTGATGGAATACACACTATGTTTTCAAAAAGATTTTTGTTTTAGAAAAATGTTTTAAAAATTGCATTTTACATTTTAATACTTTTTATTATAGACAACGATGGTAAATTATAAATTTTGAAGAAAATAGTTATGCTTATTAAATTTTGATTGGATAAAAGTTATGTAAATAGTTAATCACAAAATAATATATTTATATTAAAAATTAAAAATATTTTTAATTTATCAGAAAACTTAAAAACATACACATTTTAAATGAAACTAAGTGAATATGTTCTAGAAGAATTGCACTTTCTCTTCTCCCTCCTTTAAAACTTAAAAATAAGGTCAAAATCAATTGGGAAAATAAATTAATTGGAGAAAAGCCGCACAGATTTCATTAGACTAAAAATTATTTGGTAGAAGTGCTCATTAGGAGTGAGTCAAGCTTCTAGAACACTCAGATAAATTATAATACAGGATTGTGTGTTTTCAACCAAATTATTATGTAAGCTATGTCACCTTTTTGTAAAATAAATAAATAAAAGTATGAAAGCGACTAGCCACCGCGTTGTCGAAGAAGGCGACTTGTTCACAATGTCCAAACCAAACACATAACTTCAAAAAAAAAATGCTTCGTCTTCAGATTGAGTTGACATTTTATTTGATTGGTCCCACAAAACATACGCTTTATTTTTCAAACCAAAGAATTTTTAGAAAACTTTCAGACTGCTGATTTTCGACTTTTTAAATTCAGAATTATTCTCATTTGATGTAATTTTCGTGGGAGGGCTAGCCTAAAACTAATGGTTGAAAACTCTTATGTATAATGAAACCATGCAACCTTATATTATATCCACTAGCTAGCACGGTACCACCAGTGGTTTAGGATCTCTACACTGTTATGAATTATTCATCTTAGTCAAATCCTACTAACACAGAAGCTATGTCCGTTTTAAATATCGCCAATGCTCGTAAAATTCATAAAAAGTAGTTGATATATAATTAGTAAAGTAGTACATGTCTAGTGTATATTATACTAGGAGGCTGTCTCCGCGACGCACGGGATTGTTGAGAATTATTTTTCTTAAAAAATGTTTTTATATTATTTTTTATGTGTGTCATTTTACCATTTTAATGTCATTTTTATTAAAGATAGTATAGTACACTATCAATAAATGTTACAATTAGGAATTCACTAAATTGGTCGTTTGTAAAGTTGATATTATTAGATTTAAATCATATTTAAATAATATTATTTTTTAAATTAAGTCAAATGTAAATATAATGCAAACCAAATAATGAATGGTTAATAATATAATATGATACATGAATATGGTTTTTTTAATATTTGTTTCGTCCAAAACCTAACAATTATTGGCTACAATATCACGATACCTATGTTTTTTATTTTATACCAATAAGTTTACCAGTAAATTTACTGTAGAATAAAATAAATATATAATTTGTAAATAAAATAATAGAAAATAGTAAAATAATAAAAATTTATGTTATAATAAATTAAATATTTAAATTATATTTCTATTATTTTATTTATTTATTTATTCATCTTGAATTTTAGTGACCAATAAAATAGATTATTAAACTTTATATAATAATAGTTAGTGCAAAAATGATTAGATAGTCCAAAATTATTTTATTTTATTGTTATTAAGAGTATAATTTTTTGGATAATGTAATTTTGTGGTCGTTTTAATTTGTTAAGAGCATTATCTAGTGTTTTGAGTGTGTTATGTAGTAGTAGGTGATAGGTTAATATATTATGTTTTTTTCTTCCAATAATGTGTTGTTGTGTGTATAGTATTTGTTAGTAGTGAATTGAGCATATTGATATCACTTCAATTATCCTAATGAATGATTTTATTCTCTCAAATAAGATGTTCAATTGTAGTACTTATGGATCAAATCTATAGAGAGCATGAGCACACAATAGACTACAGATATTAAGATTAATCTAGGCAATCAATATTAAATCAGTAAATTATATGAAAGCAAGGTGAACAAAGTAGTTGTTTGATTGGTTGATTGAAGTTGTAATCAATTGGGAGAAATAGCTAGACCAAGGGATTTATCAATCAAGAGATTCAAAACTACAATTCAAGGATGCTAATGGTTTATAGATTCAATTATAGAACTCGATTTTAATAAGTAAGCTATCCAGCTTTCGCATGCAATTGCTAATCCTATGTCTAAGTCAAGTCTCAGCTGTAGCTTATTGAATTGGAGCGAGCGTCGATCGATGCTATGGCCTGAACGTCGATCGATGCTTCCTCAGATAAGCATTAATGACCTAATCGATTAAGTTCAACTAGATTCCTAGACCAACTCTCTTATGCGCCTAGGTATCTAATCCTGCAGAGTTTGGGTTCCTTTAATTGATTGCAGTTTTGTGCCTCTCAACTACCCTATGATTCTAGATTCAAACAATTAGTCACACTGTCGTGCTATTCTAACTATTCCAGATCCTAGTATTACAAATCACCCTGGTGAAGAGATCTATATATAATCTAGCAATCCTTATTTATCATCAGTTTGACATTAAGCTCATGAAATCCCTAAACCTAACAAGATGATTACTCAGACATAGAATCAATAATATAAATCATAGTGTGAATAATATAATAGATACGAAATCAATGATAAAACCAATGGAGTTCCAATAAATCTCTGAAGGAGAATTGATATTCTCTCCAAACCTAAGAGAAAACAATAGAATAAGATAATGAAAGCTTGTAGCCATTAACAATGGCTTATAAATACATACAAAGGGTTTCTGGTCGTCCGTGGGTATTTTGGAAACTTTGTGTGGCTTATGGGCTTCAATCGGTCTTAAAATATGTTTGGCCCACGTTCTGGCATCACTGTCGATCGACACCAATACTGTTTTATCGATCGACATTCATTCATCTCCTCGACAGCTTCCTCTCGCGAGGAAGACTGACAACTCTTCAGTAAACCGAGCATAAGTTATCCTACAGGTTGCTGATTGACCTCAAACCGGTGGCATTGGAAATCTAACTCAAAGTTATATCTTGTGTGAAAATATGGACTCAATCTACGGTGGGAAGGTGTCTATCCATAGCTAGACATCTGAAGCTTATGTGCAGTTCTACACTCAAAAAGCTCCAAAAGACACCAAAATCATCACTTTCCTCCAAATCGTCCCTGAAAATATAAACATTCTAAATAGACTCTATATCAAAGTAAATACATATAAAAATATATATATACCATGGCTAATAATAGGTAAAATCCATGGTATATCACATATAATGTAAAAGCATATTGAATTTCAATAACATGGCATTTAGGCATTTGTTGATTTTAAGATTAATGGTTTAGACGTCAAAATTGTTTTTATTTTTTTTCATATTTTTGTATATTATAACTTTAAAGATGTTTTTTTCCTCTCCCCATATTTTGACCTTGAGCCGTCACCATCTCTGTTTTCGTTTACCTTTCCAGTGTGCGGTGCTTCTCACCATCACCGGAAAAAAAACTCACCTCCTGCTCTTGTTCTTCCTCGCCTTTTTCGTCAGTGCGATTATACGGAATTCGTTGTAAATCGAATTTATGAGTTCCCAGTTGTGAGGTTGTTTCTCACAACGTTGTAGGCTTTTCCAGTCAATATTCGCTGCTCCACTTCTTTCTTAGATTTTGGCTGATGTTAGGAACTGCATCTCCTTGGGTTGGGTAAGATTTTAGTTGTCTTTCATAATTGTCTTTCTAGTCGTTGGCTTACAGTCAATAGTCCTTGCTCGTCTTGGTTGGAAGTCATCTTCGATTCCTTCAGACTTTCTCACCTAGCATGGATGTTATTGGCAGGTGATCCACTTTGGCGTTTCCATTCAGTACACCCTGCAGTCAATAACCTCAAAGAATGGTGCTAGAGAGCGGTTAGATAGTAAGTAAAATTGTATTTGATCATAATCCCCTTCTTGACTCGAAAAAAACTTTTTTGAAAACATTTGATAAGACTCACAATAAACTAGGTATCAGTAAACCTCCCCCAGACTTAAATTACACTGTCCCCAGTATATATCTAATCGGAGATATGGTGATAAATAAATCATAAGTACTCAATTTAACAAGTTAGAACGATATACCTGACTGGATTAAGTGATGATCGATGGAAAGGAGTTACCATCGGTTGCTGAAGATGATGTACTGTCGACTGATATCGACATCCTCTCATCAGTGGATTTTATAATTGCCTACTCGGATCTTTTTTTTTAAATAGCTAACTAAAATACAATATTAGTAGAACCTCCCCTAGACTTAAACAACACTATCTCCAGTGTTATACAGTCTAAGATCGATGGGAAAATAAATCATAAGGACAATATTTAACAAGGAAAAACGGTAAACCTGACTTTGATGTGAGTGTCGACCAACATAGTTAAGTGGCGATCAATACTCTTGAAGCTCTGTCGATCGACACAGTTAAATGGTGATCGATCGATGCTAGTGATGCTTTGTCGATCGATACTGCGCAGCCATCGTCGATCGATACTGCGCAGCCATCGTCGATCCTCGTGCAAACTCGTCTTCCTCGGATTTTATTTTTTTGTCCTGCAATAAATAAAAACTTTAATCAGTAACAATCTAAACTAAACTGAAAGAAATTACCTAATAGTGGGTTTTCTCCCACTTGGCGCTTTGTTATAGTCATTTAGCTTGACTTTGGAGATGTGATTTAGTCCGGATGAGGATGTGTACTTTCTCCAAAACAAGTCTCTCTTCCTCATTTTGTTGATGCAGTTGAGAGAAGCTCTTGCAGAAACTTCTCATTTCTCTCTCAGCTCTGGATCACATAGCACTCTAACTTTAGTAAAAGGTTCATAATCTCCTCTGCAGCGCACTCTATACTCAAGACTACCCTCTTGACATTGCATAGAAACTACTGATAGGGAATCTGCATCTGTATTCCTTTTATTTTTCTTCTTTCTAGTCTTGGTCCTTCCCCCAGACTTCGACTTTTAAGTCTCGAGCTGTTCTGAAAGTCGGAGGGTGTCGACCGATGCTGAAGGCTTCGTGTTGATCGATTCTGAAGACTGAGAGCCGTCCGATGCTGAAGGTTCATTATCGTTCAATTTTGATGACTGGATGTCGACCGATGCTGCAATTCTAATGTCGACCGACACTGATTTTGGTTTTGCAGGCTCGTTATTTGAATCAACTGTAGGTCTTGGATCTTCAAACATCTCTATTCATGAAATAAGCTCCTCATTTTTCTTCTTTTCCATGGGATCATAGAAAACAGTTTCATCAACATTAGTCAGACAAATCTTATTTCTCTTAAGATCACAAACTGCCCCTACTGTAACAATGAAGGCTCTTCCAAAAAAGAGTGGAGATGTCTTGTCTGATTTGATATCATAGCATGAAAGTCCACAGGGATAATGCATTCCCCTATCTCCACCTTAACACTGTTGATCATTCCTGCTGAGTTTACTCGGGAGCTATCCACGAAAGTGAAACTATCTTTAGAAGGTTCCATCTTTAGTCCTAATAGCTCAGCAGTTTCTATGGCCATGATGATGACTGCAGATCCAGTATCGCATAAGGCGTTTGGTAAATGGTGGCTATGTATAGAGTATGGAATCAAGAACTTTCTAGGATCATGTTCCTTCTTCATTGTCCTCTTGGGTTTACGGCTGACCTTGTTGAATAGGAGCTCAATATCGCTCTCTGAAGATATTACCAAGTCTATACTTATGATATGCATCCTCGAAAGACATATCCTTAGGAACCTTTTTCACCCTTTTGTGAAATCCTTCAAATTCCTCTTTGTTAACTTCTCGCCTGAGGTGTTTTGGAATATAGGGTTCCTAGATTTCACTCTCTTCTCAACTAAAATTTCTTCTTTCGTTGCCTGCCTTTCCATGGAAGGTTCATATCCGTCTGTTTGGTGTTTATCGATGCCTGGTAAATGTCGTCGATCGACACTCTCAACAAAAGAGGTTTCAGCTAGGGTTGATTGCTCTTGGTGCTTCTGCAGATTGCTGACTTATCTTCTCTGTTGTTTTCAAGCAAACTGAGGTCTAAGATGGATTTTGAGTTTCCTTCAAGCGGTGTGCATCAAGATCTGGTAAACGCACTTGGTATGGCATTGGCGGTTATCGATCTCTGCTCTTATGTTGGTGTCGATCGGTGTTCCCATGTTGTTGTCGATCGATTCTTTTGTATTGTTGTCGATCGATGTTGTCCCTTTTAACTCCAGCTAGGGTGGGAGGATGCGGGTGTCGTGAGCAAAATCTGACTGGCTCTGAATTCAAACAGTTTTGTCCGATCCCAAAAGTGGTGATGCTCGGCTGATGATGTCGATCAGTGCTCAGTTGTTGATGTCGATCGATGCACGATTGTTGGTGTCGGTCGACACCAGTACGAGCTGCGTATGGACATGGAGCTTTCGACTAGGGAAGCATCTTCTTCCAGCTTCTCCTGCTCGAGAACTTTTCCAAGGTCATTATCTGAGATGTCATTAACCTGGTGCGTCTCACTTTCCACATCTTTCCCTTTGACCAGAGCTTCTTGCTTCTTTACAACTTCTGCAGTCTGAGAAACGTGGCCATCTAGCATCATGACATGGGCATCTAAGCTTTCAAATTTTTTATTCATCTCTTTGTAGAGAACATCCAACCTCAGATTTAAGTAGGCACTCGTCTTTTGCTGAATTTTCAGGACCTTCTCTGTCATAGATTCCATCTTTTCTATATAGCCATGATCATCATCTTTCTCTACAGCATGTTTTACCAATGAGACTTCATGTACAAAACCAATCTCAGCCTCAACGATCTTGTCACTATCCTTTGCAACTGGTTTTATCCTATGCATATCCAGATTTTTGGCACTGTTGCTAGACATCAAGTTCTCAATCAGTCTCCTAGCTTCCTCTGGGATCCTTGTCTCGAAGTTTCCTTCGCTTGTAGCATCCAACATCATATTATATCGCACATCAATACCCTTGCAGAACTTTTTCAACAGCTGAATCTCAGTAAAACCATGATGTGGACAGTCCCTTTGGTATCTCTCCAAAACCTCTTCCAAGAGCTTTTGAAAGCTTATGTAGGTCTTTGAGAGAATGTCTAAATTTTATCTCTTATCTCTTCAGCCCTTGCATCATCTAAAAATTCAGTCATAAATGCAGTCCTGACATCATTCCATGTAGTGAAAGATCATGGTAGTACGCATCTCAGCCACTTTTTAGCATTCCCAAACAGACAATATTTGAACAGCTTATAGATGATGTAGTCTTTGGTTGCTTCATCCTTCTAGATGCGAGACACAATGTCCTCGAGTATCTCAATATGATCCGAGGGATTTTTATCAGGAAGACCACAATAAGGGTGCTGACCCACATGAGAGAAGTGTGTGGGGTGTATTTGAAATCCCTGGATTTCTAGAGGTCGAATCGCAGACCTGTTGGTATAGAACTGACTAGGCCTGATCAAATCTGCTAGCGATCTCTGGCGAGGAACTTTAGCATCCTCGGTGGCAGTAGATGGCTCAAGGATTGCAGTCCCTTGTCCATTTATCCTTTGACCTGCTGCATTACACATATGACCTCCAGGGTCATGCAGGTCTCCATTCTCATTCTTCTGTAGCACAAGTGTCGCAACCATGTCTGCTCGCGGATTGGTATCGATTGATGTTTGGTGTTGAACTGTCGTCAAAAGTGTCGATCGACGTAGTAGAGGTGGTGTCGATCAACGTAGTAGAGGTAGTGTCGATCGATGATGTGCGTTTCTCTTTGCGGATCGAGCGTTCCAAACGTGTTGGGTCTGAGAAGAAAAGTAATTCCTCCTTGCTGCTTCTGGTACTGATAGGCATGTACCCGAAAGACAAGAATTTTTTTATGTAAGTAACTATAACAGTAAATAAAACCTAGAATAAACCTATTTATCAAGCCTATTGGCGAATCTTTGCTCTCCGGCAACAACGCCAAATTTGATATCACTCAAATTACCCTAAGGAGTGATTTTACTCTCTCAAATAACATGTTCAATTGTAGTACTTAGGGATCTAATCCACAGAGAGCATGGGAACATAATAGACTATAGATATTAAGATTAATCTAGGCAATCAATATTAAAGCAGTAAATTATATGAAAGAAAGGTGAACAAAGTAGTTGTTCGATTGGATGATTGAGGTTGAAAACAATTGGGAACAGTTCAAGGATGCTAATGGTTTATAGATTCATTTATAGAACACGATTTTAATAAGTATGCTATCCAGCTTTCGCCTGCAATTGCTAATTAGATGTCTAAGTCCAGTCTCAGTTGTCGCTTATTGACTTGGATCGAGCGTCGATCGATGTTATGGCCTGAGCATCGATCGATGCTTCCTTAGACAAACATTAACAATCTAATCGATTAAGTTTAACTAGATTCCTAGACCAACTCTCGTATGCGCCTAGGTATTTAATTCAGCAGAGTTCAAGTTCTGTTAATTGATTGCACTTTTGTGCCTTTCAACTATCCTATGATTCTAGGTTCAAACAATTAGTCACACTGTCGTGCTATTCTTACTATTCCAGATCCTAGTACTACAAATCACCCTGGTGAAGAGATTTTTAGATAATCTAGCAATCCTAATTTATCATCAGTTTGACATTAAGCTCATGAAATCCCTAAACCTAACAAGATGATTACTTACACATAAAATCAATAACACAAATCATAGTCTGAATAATATAATAGATAAGAAATCAATGATAAAACCAATGGAGTTCCAATCAATCTCTGAAGGAGAATTGATCTTCTCTCCACACCTAAGAGAAAATAATAGAATATGATAATGAAAGCTTGTAGCCGTCAACAATGGCTTAAAAATACAAAAATAGGATTTCTCGTCGTCCATGGGTATTTTGGTAACGTTGTGTGGCTTATGGGCTTCAATCGGTCTTGAAATATGTTTGGCCCACGTTCTAGCATCACTGTAGATCTAAACCAATGCTATTTTATCGATCCACAATCCTTCATCTCCTCGACAGCTTACTTTCGCGAGGAAGACTGACAACTCTTCAGTAAACCGGGCATAGGTTCTGCTACAGAATGCTGATTGACCTCAAACCGGTGGCATTGGAAATCTAACTCAAAGCTATATCTTGTGTGAAAATATGGGATCAATCTAACGATGGGAAGGTGTCCATCCATAGCTAGACATCTGACGCGAATGTGCAGTTCTGCACTCAAAATGCTTCAAAAGACACCAAAATCACCATGTTCCTCCAAATCGTCCCTGAACCTGTAAACACTCTAAATAGACTCTATATCGAAGTAAATATATCTAAAAATATCTATATACCATGGCTAATAATGGGTAAAATCAATAGTATATCACATATAATGTAAAAGCATATTGATGTTTTTTTCCTCTCTCCATTTTTTGACATTGAGCCGTCACCATCTCTGTTTTCGTTTACCTTTCTAGTGTGCGGTGCTTCTCACCATCACCGGAAAAAGACTCACGTCCTGCTCTTGTTCTTCCTCGCCTTCTTCGTCGGGGAGATTATACGAAATTTGTTGTAAATCGACTTTATGAGTTCCCAGTTGTGTGGTTGTTTCTCACAACGTTGTAGGCTTTTCCAGTCAATATTGGCTGCTACTTTTCTTTCTTAGATTTTGGCTGATGTTAGGAACTGCATCTCCTTGGGTTGGATAGATTTTAGTCGTCTTTCATATTGTCTTCCTCGTCGTTGGCTTACAATCAATAGTCCTTGCTTGTCTTGGTTGGAAGTCAGCTTCGATTCCTTCAGACTTTCTCAGCTAGCATGGATGTTATTGGCAGGTGATCCACTTTGGTGTTTCCATTCAGTACACCCTGCAGTCAATAACCTCAAAGAATGGTGCTAGAGAGCGGTTAGATAGTAAGTAAAATTGTATTTGATCATAATCCCCTTCTTGACTCGAAATTTTTGTTTTGAAAACATTTGATAAGACTCACAATAAACTAGGTATCAGTAAACCTCCCCAGACTTAAATTACACTGTCCCTAGTGTATATCTAGTCGGAGTTATGGTGATAAATAAATCATAAGTACTCAATTTAACAAGTTAGAACGATATACCTGACCGGATTAAATGCCGATCGATGGAAAGGAGTTACCATTGGTCGCTGAAGATGATGTATTGTCGATCGATATCGACATCCTCTCATCAGTGGATTTTATAATCGCTTACTCGTATCTTTTTTTTTAAAATAGCTAACTAAAATACAATATTAGTAGAACCTCCTCTAGACTTAAACAACACCATCTCTAGTGTTATACTGTCTAAGATCGGTGGGGAAATAAATCATAAGTACAATATTTAACAAGGAAAAACGGTATACTTGACTTTGATGTGAGTGTCGACCAACACAGTTAAGTGGCGATCAATACTCTTGAAGCTCTGTCGATCGACACAGTTAAGTGGAGATCGATCGATGCTAATGATGATCTGTCGATCGATGCTGCGCAGCCATCGTCGATCCTCGTGCAAACTCGTTTTCCTCGGATTTTATTTTTTGTCCGACAATAAATAAAAACTTTAATAAGTAACAATCTAAACTAAGCTGAAAGAAATTACCTAATAGTGGGTTTCCTCCCACTTAGCGCTTTGTTATAGTCATTTAGCTTGACTTTGGAGATGTGATTTAGTCCAGATGAGGATGTGTACTTGCTCCAAAACAAGTCTCAGTGCCTCTCTTCCTTATTTTGTTGATGCAGTTGAGGGAAGCTCTTGCAGAAACTTCTCCTTTCTCTCTCAGCTCTGGATCACATAGCACTCTATTTTTAGTAAAAGGTTCATAATCTCCTCTGCAGCGCACTCTATACTCAGGACTACCCTCATGACATTACATAGGAACTACTGATAGGGAATCTGTATCTGCATTCCTTTTATTTTTCTTCTTTCTATTCTTGGTCCTTCCACCAAACATAGACTTTTCAGTCTCGGGCTGTTCTGAAAGTCGGAGGGCATCGACCGATGCTGAAGGCTTCGTGTTGATTGATTCTGAAGACTGAGAGTCGTTCGATGCTAAAGGTTTATTATCGTTCAATTTTGATGACTGGATGTCGACCGATGCTGCAATTCTAATGTCGACCGACACTAATTCTGGTTTTGCAGGCTCGTTATTTGAATCAACTGTAGGTCTTGGATCTTCAAACTTTTTTATGCATGAAACAAGCTCCTCACTTTTCTTCTTTTCCATGGGATCATAGAAGACAGTTTCATCAACATTAGTGAGACATCTGACGCGTATGTGCAGTTATGCACTCAAAAAGCTCCAAAAGACACCAAAATCACCAGTTTCCTCCGAATCGTACCTGAACCTGTAAACACACTAAATAGACTCTATATCGAAGTAAATATATCTAAAAATATCTATATACCATGGCAAATAATGGGTAAAATCTATGGTATATCACATATAATGTAAAAGCATATTGAATTTCAATAACATGGCATTTAGGCATTTGTCGATTTTAACATTAATGGTTTCAACGTCAAAATTGTTTTTTATTTTTTTCATATTTTTGTACATTATAACTTTTAAGATGTTTTTTTCATCTCTCCATATTTTGACCTTGAGCCGCCATCTCTGTTTTCGTTTACCTTTCTAGTGTGCGGTGCTTCTCACCGGAAAAAGACTCATCTCCTGCTCTTGTTCTTCCTCGCCTTCTTCGTCGGTAAGATTATACGAAATTTGTTGTAAATATACTTTATGAGTTCCCAGTTGTGTGGTTGTTTCTCACAACGTTGTAGGCTTTTCCAGTCAATATTGGTTGCTCCTCTTCTTCTTTTGATTTCAGCTGATGTTAGGAACTGCATCTCCTAGGGTTGGGTAAGATTTTAGTCGTCTTTCATATTGTCTTCCTCGTCATTGGCTTACAGTCAATAGTCCTTGCTTGTCTTGGTTTTCAAGATCTAGTTTTTGGGGATCTGACTTCTATGCTCTCTTTCATGGCTCGAGAACAACTCCACAATTTGCTGATTTTGTTTCGTCTCCCTTTCCCTCTCTGTTTTCTTATCTCATTGCAGCTTTCATTGCTGCTCACTGATATCCCTCAAATTACCCTAAAGAGTGATTTATATCCTCTCAAATAAGAGGTCAAGTTGTAGTATTTAGGGATCGAACTCACAGGGATTTAGGGAACCTAACGGATCTAATATGATTTGTTAAGTAAGAAATTTTTAAGATTTGAAATGTAAATTTTGTAGTTTTGGTTGAGCAAGTAATTGCTCGATTGATTAGTTGAGGTTTTGGTGCTTAAAAAGAAATAGCTAGACTTAGGGTTTATATTCAGGAAACTTGGAATTATAATTCTACATAAGCCTAATGAGTTGCATGCATGATAATGTAAAGCTCAACTGTCAATTCAAAACGTCCATCAGCTATCACATGTTTGAACTCGTCTATTAATTAGATCTAATGACCCAAACAAATGTGTTCGATCAATAGCAGTGACGATCGATAATCCTATATGGGTATCGATCGATACACCTTTCGCTCCGTCGATCGATACACCTTTCGCTCCGTCGATCGATTATCCAATATGAATATCGATCGATGCGCTCTAGTTAAGCTTTATGCGCGGGTTGAATAAAGCTTACTAAGCTCACTAGACCAGCTCTCGCCTTACTCTTTGCAAGACACTTAGCTCAGTTAGAATGTTTTAGGATGAGAATGAAGCTCTCGCTTTTATTTATCAATCCTAGGGCAAGTTCTATTAGCTAATCTAGAAACATACATTAATGAACAATCCTAATGACAATTACCATAACTCAGCAATCTAGAGTTGGGGTTAATCCCTCATAACCTATTTAAACCCTAAATCTAACAGTGGAACTACTCAGACATGGCCAAGCAATTCATGAAAGCAATTAGGTTAGAAAACTTCATGGAATAGTAAAATAGATATTAATGGAGTTCCAATCACAAATTATAACTTTGGATCTTCTCTCCAATCTATCACAATCCTAAAACCTTTTTCTGAAAGTAATAAAACTAAAAACACGAAAAAGCACACTTTGCCTCTAACATTGTAGCAAAGTTTATATAGTTAGGTTAAAACTCGTCAGGGGTAATCTTGTAAATTGGTGAAGACTTGGGCTTCAACTCGGTTGTGACCAAACGGGCTTTCTGCGCGCTTCGCTGTCAATCGATGTTCAAGTGTGAATATCGATTGATAGTCCTCCTCCAATATCAACCGATGGTCGAGCTCGATGGTCATCTCGGGTGCTTGCTACAAATATCTCCAAAATGCTCCAAAATCATCACTTATCTCAAATCACTCCTGATCTTAAAAATATAATAAATAGACTCTATAATATAATAATAGATAGTAAAAACACCTATAAACTATGGACGAAAATGGGTCAAATCCATGGTCTATCAACTCTCCCCAGACTTACTCTTTTGCTTGTCCTCAAGCAAAACAAACAGACAGTCTCTCTGAAAGAGGTTTGAAAACAGCAGGAATTCACATGATTTAAAACTTAGAATCATTACCTCTACAATATTGCAATCCACATCTAAGAGGTCCTAATCACAAAAGCACTTCATACCATATCCTAGCTTAGCAACCAAATCTATCTAGCCAACAACTTAGCAAATCTTGTCTTACATTCCCCTCTACCAACTTCATTTCTTAGCATAAATAAAAGTGTAGGCTTTACCTTGGGAGTATCGATCACAAGATGCAAGGAATTTCAAACAAGTATCTGGATCTGCAGGTAAACATTAGTTCTTATCCTATCTCTCTACTAATTTCTTTCCTAGTCAAAGTCTGCTTATATTTGCAAGATCATTGACCAAGATTGGACAATTTCCATGAATCAAGCCTTAATGGTGGTTGCCACCAAGTCATGTTCCCTTCTTTTTGACCTATATCCTAGGATTATTTGTAAAGCAAGCCTTAATGGTTGTAGCCACCAAGTCATGTTCTAATCCTTTACCTATAGAATTCATATGAAGCAAGCCTTAATGGTTGTAGCCACCAAATCTTGTTCGAATTCCTTCCTAAATAAATCTATAATATATATATAAATATTATTATTATTATTATTATTTATTTATTTTATTTTGCATATTTATATTTCGAAAATAGAGAGAGAGGGTGATAAATCTATCTACACTAGGCTTTACCTTCCAAACTTGTTTGAAGAATCCGATCTCATGTATACCAAACCCCAAGACAAGCAGTTGTATCAAGTTTAATATTGGAGGTCAGCTTTGGTTCCTTCGAACAATCTCAAAAAGTGTAACACAGTTGACATGTTGATCCACTTTAGTATCTTTAGTACTATTTGCAATCAATAAGTCTAGAATGGTGCTAAAGAGTGGTTAGATAACAAGTAAAAATCTAATAAGTTCATTATCCTCTTCTTGACTCAATAAAAACTTTATGTTTGAAAATATATTTTTATAATTCATAAATAAACTAATATCAGTAAACCTTCCCTAAACTTAAACTACACTGTCCCTAGTGTAAATTCAGTCGGAGTTATGGTGATAATAAATTATAAGTACTTAAGGTAACGAGTTAGAACGATATACCAGACTGGAATGGATGTCGACCGATGTAAGGATGGTGATATCAGTGGATGCAGGTGCTTTCATGTCGATCGATGTCGACAGTGTCTCATCGGTCGATACTAAGGGCATTCGTCTACTTGGATATGTTTTTGTTTTGCTTTTTTATTTTATTTTTTTATGACCTGCAATAAATAAAAGCCAACATAAATAATATATTAATAAAAACTAAATAATATTACCTAATAGTGGGTTGGTACTTGTTGGGAAACAAGTCTCCATATCTTCTTTGCGCTTGTTGAACCATGTACCAGTGAAGTCTCTCATTGCTTCATCTCCTCTGCGCCATTTTTCCTTCATTATTGTAGTTGCATCTTCTATCTTCTGCAATTTATCTTCAAGACTCTCCAGATTGAACTGATGTCTCATAAGTTTGGCGTATGTGTCAGCTGAGATCTCATCTCCATGGTTGTGTGTATCAGACATGTCGGATGTTATCTTTTGTACTAGCCTTCCTCGGTTTGAAGCTTTGTCGACCGATATATGTTGATGAATGTGGGTCGATTTGTTGTTGCGTCTGTCGATCGATGGTGATGCTTCTGGCCGACGAGCAATGTAACTCTGAATATCCACCAATTCCCCTTGAATAGCTTCTATCTTTGAGGTCAAAGCACTAATGCTAAGATCTATTGGGAAATAGATATCATCACATCTCCCATCAAGCCTCTCCTCTGTAGATTCCAGAGCTCTGTAGATCCCTTCCACTATCTGATCTATCTCTACCCTGGTGTAAAAATCTGGTTGAGCCTTTATCGAATTTGGGTGTGGTGGATTGTCGTCGACCGATGCTGGTATGTGGTTGTCGATCGATGTACGTAAACGACTGTCGATCGATGTGCGTAAGCGGTTGTAGATCGATGTAGGTCGAGCAATGTCGGTCGCGCGCTGAATTCTAGCTATGTCTTGCTTCATCTCCTCCATGCAAGTAGTCAGCCAACTGATACTATCATTCAGTGGATAGTAGACACCATCAAGTTTCATCTTAAAGGCTTCTTTGTTCTTCTCGTGTTCTCCATAGACTCCATAGAACATCTCACTGATCTCGTCCTTGGTGTAGATCTCTTGTACCAGCTTGGTCTGTGTGAATGAGCTAGCATGTTCAGGAAGACATATATAGCTTGGCTCATCTCTTGAAGCTCGTTCCAGAAGTCTTCTAATATCTCTGTTGTGAACACGAATGGTGTGTTCATCTAGATCTCTGGCGTAGCCCTGATCATCTCTGTATATCCATACTCATCCTTCTCTTCCCAGTAGAATCTCCTTGTACCCAAAAGATCGAAAGCTCTTCTATCGAATTCCGGACTTCTATCGACCGATGTTGGGACGTCAACGTTGAACGATGGTTGAGTTGGATGGCGAGTCCTTTGTTTGAAGATTATGTCTATGCCGCTAGCTGTGTCATATGACTCTTTCTGTTGGTGTTATGGAATGTTGTGTTGATGTATGAACAGGTTGTCTGCTCCATTAGCTGTCTGAAGGATGTCTGTGATGTCCTCTCGAGATACGTGCGGTGTACGTCCGTCTATTTTGGACTGATGTCAATTGATGTTGTATTGCTGATGTCGTTTGATTTTGAATGATTGGTGTCGATCGATGGACGGCTCTCCCTGTCGATCGGATGGCTGAAACGTGTTCTTTCCCAAGCAGCTGCTGCTCGATTCTGATCTGTTTTATCGCGTCTTTGCATGTTGAGAAGCTCCTCGTATGTGAAACCCTCATTAAGTTCATCATCTCTTTGATCACGATATGTGTTCTCTACTGCGTAGCTCTCGTGATAGCGATTATCTGCCCACCTGCCAATTGAGTAATCTCCGTCTCTGGTAGCATCGACGTTAATGTCGATCGATGGAAAGTAGGCGTTGTCGGTCGATGCTCGAAGGTGGTTTGGTTGGTGAGGTTGAGTGTCGATCGATGTTGTGTATCTGTCGATTGATGGCGAGTTCTTTGTCCAAAACAAATGATGGAAAAGTCTATCTTCCTCGTCAAGAGTCGCTCTTTGCTCTATAGCTCGTTCTTCCTCATAATTATGTATGCATGGTGTGTGTTGCCATAGTGGGAATATAGTAGTCGTTTTTCCATTCTCCTTGATTACTGTCGACCGATTCTTCTTTTGGAGTGTCGGTCGATTTCTGATTGGCACTCTTGATCGATGTTGCAGTGTGAGTTTTGACTGACGCTGAGTATTCGGTCTCGTACTCGGTTCCACACTGGCATGCTGCAATGATTCCTTGATCATTGATTCTTCTGGAGGTCGTCTGTGGCTTCTTGATTGGAATAGGGTCGTAGTGGGCATTAGGATCGATGAGTGGTAGATACAACTGGTTGGTTTGCAAGTTGCACACTGCTTCCACTGTTGATAAGAAGGCTCTCCCAAGTATAGAGAAGACTTCCAGTTCAGCTTGATATCCAAGACATGGAAATCTACTGGAACTAGGGCATTACCAATCAGCACCTCTAGGTCTCTCACAATTACTCTTGAGTTCCGCAGGGAACAATCCACAAAAGTAAATAAGTCATGTGATGGATCCACTTGCAGACCCAGATGGTCTGCCATAATCCTAGGTAGGATGCTGACTGATGCTCATGTGTCGCACAAGGCATGTGGGAATTCAATACCCTTCACCGTGCAAGGTATTGGAAATTGCCCAGGATCACCCTTCTTCTTCAATGTAATCCTCATCTTCATCTTTTCGTTAGCTTCACAAAACATTCTCTTAATGTCACTTCTTCTGTCTCTATAGTTTCTCTGAAGAACATTCACATGTGGGTATAATAAGCTTCATCGATTGGCTTATCTAGAGGAATCCTGAAGACTCTTTTTCGGAAACTTTCCTTTTCCTTTTCATTAGCCCCCCTCTTCAGATGTTTCGACACTTTTTCCTTTCTTTTACTTAGGGTTCTTCCTTTAGGAATCCTATCGATTTCCATAGGATCCACTCCATCATCTGAAAGTGTCCTGACGGTCTCCGATATGTTTTATGTAGGTTTGGGTTTGGGCCTGAGTGCATTAAGACGTGCAACATCTATCTTTGGCATCTGCACTCCGTACGTAATAGGTGCTCGTCGATTGATAGGCGCTTGAGGTTGTCGATCGATGACGGTCTCCTGTTGTCGATCAATGATGGGGTCAGAATGTCAATCAATGTTTACGTAGACAGGGCTGGGTGGATGTGGGTGTTTTGCTGCGAACTCCTCGTGGGTCATGATCCTCACGGCTTTGCAAGATGCGGTTGATTCCGTAGGTGTTGTCGAGTGATGTCCAGGAGAGGACGTCGATCGATTTTGGATGACCTCTGTCGATCGATATTCGTAGCTTGGCGTCGATCGACACCAATGTGATCCGCCGAAACTCATCAGACTTTCTATTTGAATCCTTCTTGCAGCTTCTCTTCCATTACCACTTGCCATAAATCATCCCCAATGATGGCATTCACGTGGTGTCTCATCACGTGATCTTCTACCCCTTTTGTTAAGGATCCCTACCTCTTAACAGCTTCTCCTCTCTGAACAACTTGTATCTCTAGCTTCTTCACATGAGTGCTCAAAGTTTCTAATTTTTTGTTCAGGTTGGTGTAGACAGAATCAATCTTCCCATTGAAGTCCACCGTCATGCGCTGATGTCCCTCTAGGACTCTATCAAACATCTCCTCAATCTTGCTCTCCTGAGTTGGCGCTGGTGGTGTCTGGTAATAGGAGCTTCCATAACCCATGTTGTTGTTGTAGTTGTTGATGTAGGATTTCTGGTGCTGCGAACTCTGGTTGAAGTTACCCATATTTCCATAGGAGTTCATGTTTCCTTCCTGGTTCCCCGAACCTTGGATTCCAGTTCCACTGATGAAGTTCACATCTGCTTCCTCTGCTCTACCCTCTGTGCCTACAGCCTCTGCTTCTTCAACGAAACCGACCTTCTTTCTGACAAGCTTGTGAACACTGTCCCGCTTTGCCTTCACATCATCTATCTAATCATTCCCAAGGATAATGGCAGGTTTTCTCCTCTCAAAGTCAGTGTTTTTGGTGCTGCTGCTAGATGCTAGGTTCTCAATAACCTTCATTGCCTCCTCTGGATTCCTGGTGTTGAAGTTTCCATTGCTGGAAGCATTAAGAGCCATCTGGTACTGGATCGCGATGCCTCTGTAGAAAGTACTGAGCAGCTGTACTTCATTGAATCCATGGTGTAGACAGTCTCTTTGATAAGACTTTAATCTAATCTAGGAGCTTTTGAATGACTCTGCAGGCTCCTGAGTGAATGTAGAAATCTTGCTCCTCAAGTCTTCAGCACGCGCTTCATCAAATAAATTGCATAAGATTGCATTCTTGATGGCGCCCCAGGATGTCATAGATCATGGTGGTAACTGCTTTGGATGCTCGTGAGATAACTCATAGTAGGGTGTCTGTCCCACGAGTGTGTAGTACTGTGGCGTCAACTCGAAATCCCTCTGAACAGTGGGAGGACGAATGGCTGATCGGTTGGTGTAGAACTAATATGGACGGTTGTAGTCAGCCAACGTTTTGGTTCAAGCAGCCTCATCTACAGGTAGAATGGCTCATGTAGCGTCAGTATCGGACTCAGGGATTGCAGCCCCCTGAGAATATATCCTCTGAACTGCTGCATTACGCACATGACCCTCCTGGTAATGCAGGTTTCCTCTGTCATCTCGTACAAGTATCAAAGTAGCAACTATGTCTCGCGGTTCAGTATCGATAGATGGTTAGATTGAAGTATCGATCGATGTCGGATGGAAAATGTCGGTCGATGGAAGAGGAGTGTCTTCTGTCGATAGTGGTGAGCGAGTATCGGTCGACTGGACTAGTGTGTGGTTCGACGGTGGTTGACAGAAATCAATCAATGAACAAGTGGTGTTATCGATCGATGAGGAGTGTGCTTCTTTGCGGATTGAACGTTCCAAGCTTGCAGGATCTGGTGAGAACAGTAGTTGAGTTTCCTTGTTGCTTCTAGTACTGCTGGGCATGTACCTGAAAATCCAAGAAAAAAGTTTTATGTCAGAAACAAAAAAAATTAAATCAATAGACAATCAAAACTCCCCGGCAACGGTGCCAAATTTGATATCACTCAAATTACCCTAAGGAGTGATTTATACTCTCTCAAATAAGAGGTCGAGTTGTAGTACTTAAGGATCGAATTCACAGGGAGCTAGGGAACCTAATGGATCAAATATGATTTGTTAAATAGGAAGTTTTTAAGATTTGAAATGTAAATTTGCAGTTTTGGTTGAGCAAGTTATTGCTCGATTGATTGATTGAGGTTTTGGTGCTTAAAAGGAAATAGCTAGACTTAGGGTTTCAATTCAGAAAACTTGGAATTATAATCCTAAAGATGCCTAATGAGTTGCATGCATGATAATGTAAAGCTCAACTGTCAATTCAACAAGTCCATCAGCTATCGCATGTTTGAACTCGTATATTAACTAGATCTAATGACCCAAATAAATGTGTTCGATCAATAGCAGTGCCGATCGATAATTCTATAGGGGTATCGATCGATACACCTTTCGCTCCGTCGATCGATTATCCAATATGAATATCGATCGCTGCGCTTCTAGTTAAGCTTTATGTGCGGGTTGAATAAATCTTACTAAGCTCACTAGATCAGCTCTCGCCTTACTCTTAGCAAGAAACTTAGCTCAGTTAGAATGTTTTCAGGATGAGAATGAAGGTCTCGCTTTTATCTATCAATCCTAGGGCAAGTTCTAGGTAGCTAATCTAGAAACATGCATTAATGAACAATACTAATGACAATTACCACAACTCAGCAATCTATAGTTGGAGTTAATCCCTCATAACCTATGTAAACCCTAAATCTAACAATGGAACTATTCAGACATGGTCAAGCAATTCATGAAAGCAATTAGGTTAGAAAACTTCATAGAATAGTAAAATAGATATTAATGGAGTTCCAATCATAAATTATAACTTTGGATCTTCTCTCCAATCTATTACAATCCTAAAACCTTTTAATGAAAGTAATAAAACTAGAAACACAGAAAAAGCACACTTTGTCTCTAACATGGTGGCAATGCTTATATAGTTAGGTTAAAACTCGTCAGGGATAATCTTGTAAATTGATGAAGACTTGGGCTTCAAGTCGGCTGTGACCAAACAGGCTTTCTGCGCGCTTCGCTGTCGATCGATGTTCAAGTGTGAATATCGATCGATAGTCCTCCTCCAATATCGACCTATGGTCGAGCTCGATGGTCATCTCGGGTGCTTGTTCCAAATATCTCCAAAATGCTCTAAAATCATCACTTATCTCCATATCACCCATGATCTTATAAATATAATAAATAGACTATATAATATAATAATAGATAATAAAAACACCTATAAACCATGGACGAAAATGGGTCAAATCCATTGTCTATCACTCGCATCTCTTGTAGCTCTCCCTTTCACCATGCGTACCACTCCAGGTTTGGATAATGTTTTCGTTCGTTGTGAATGCTATGTGGGCTTTGAAGGTTATTTCTTGTCTCAAGCTTATTCTCTGATTTCACGGTGGTTAGTTACTATTATCCCTCCCTCTGGTTGTTTCTTTTCTTTCCATGTTTCCTTTGGTATAGGTGTGCGTAGTTAGTCTCTTGGAGCTTTGGTCTCTTCTATCCAGAGCTTTGTGTTTCTTCACTTGCATGGGCGCCTTGTTTATTCTTGTTTAGTTTGTGAAGTGTTTCTTACCTTTTTGTTAGTGGTTGTGCTTCCATGTATCTTCCTGCTTCTTGGTGACTTGGGCTTTCTGATTATTATTCTCCTTCTGGTCCGCTTTTTTGGTTCTTTGTGTTGGTGCTTGATCGCGCTTATTTTTGTTCGGGGGATTGCTTTGTTTCAGATTTTATCTTTCTATCATTTTTTTTATTTTTAATTATTCTGGCCAAGACACTTTATGGTTCAATGAGGTAAGTTAGTCTTCGTTCTTGATCTCCTTTCAGCTCTAGACCTCTATTGATTTAGTGTTACTATGGCATTTAAATTTTGTGTTATGCTCTAGTTTCTTATTTTTAGTTTGGTTATTTTATAACTTTAATAGTAAAAAAAAATATAATTTGTAAAAGAAATAATAGAAAATAGTAAAAATAATAAAATGATGAAAGTGTATGCTATTTTTAGTTGTGAATAAATTAAAATTTTAAAATATATTTATATTATTTTACTTATTTTTAAACTTTAGTGACCAATAAAATAGATTCTCAAACTATAATGATACTTAATGTAGAAAGATTAGATAGTGCACAATTGGAAAGATTACTTCAAGTTAACTTTAATATTTGTTTTGTTAATTAACTTCATACACTATATTGACTTTTAAACTTTCTTTATTTTTTTTGTGAACTGGAATTTAAAAATATTTGTTGGCCTATCATTGGTTAATGTGGTATTAGTTTGTCTCCTTTAATAGTTTCCTCAAATTTCGTTACTATTCTCGTATGGTTTTAAACCTTGGACAACACATAGTTCAGACGAAGTTTTTTTTTTACAGTTGATTTACAATTGCAATTTATTGTTGTGCTTGTTATTGAACGGCTATCGATTAATTTCTTCAAACCAAAGCCTAAGTCAATTTCTTCATTTCTGTAACCCAACTCTCTGGGGGAATAATATCCTTTCGTGAGTCTGGGATCATTTGGGAGCCTTTGTGGTTCTATCCTTATGATGTCCCTCGAACATGCACGCTCTCAAACATTACCTTTTTGAGGTTTCAATTCGACTTTACGTTGCCATGATCCTTTGAGATTATATTTTCCCCTTTCATTAGTTTTAGTGATCTTTCAAGGAAACACTTGTGCACTTTGTCCCCGACATGTTGAAAAACGCAGAGCATGTCCAATAACAAATATGAAGTGAAGCATGACCAGTAAAAAATATAAAGGCCTAATGAACATATTCTTGATTTTATAAAATAAAATTACAATTTTGAAGTGAATAATAAAGGAAGTAATAAACCTTTTGAAAATAGAATTACCTGTATTT
Organism: Brassica rapa; assembly: GCF_000309985.2. NCBI lineage: Eukaryota > Viridiplantae > Streptophyta > Magnoliopsida > Brassicales > Brassicaceae > Brassica > Brassica rapa. Next base: position 7,298,688 of record NC_024798.2, on the reverse strand, counting down.
CTTCTTGGGATAAAATCCTATTATGTCCTAAGCCAAGAATATTATTTTTTACAGACCATGTGATGCATGCGAGAGCTTTTACAATTGTAAATTTATCTTTGGTAATTCTTTGTTTATTCGTGAGCTAAAGTCTTTCCATTCAGTCCGGTTTGATTGCCCGACCTGCCCAGAAAATAAACATTGCAATTTAGACATCTGAAACAGAGCATCAAATTTAGATTGAAATATGGCCCTACTGATTACTTAGCTACCTATCTATCAATAAATGAAAAGAAATATGAAATGAGTGAAAAAAATATGTTTAGGCCATGTTTGGCAGATGATTGTATATGATAAGATAGTTGCCTTGATAACTTCAAACTTCCTCCGCTTGATAGTAAGTGAAAGCATACCTACTATATCAGCTTTCTTAGTGTCTCATCTTCATCCAAAGAGTTATAGATCGCTATAAAATAATTAGAAAGCTTCAGATAAGCACATCTATTGTACACGTCACAATCAGAGTTGAGAACAGCCTGTGATAAATACATAACCTGCATGATAAATGAAAAACTGACTTAGAAAAATTAGAACTTCTATTCTCTGTTGACACAATGGGTTTTGAATGGGATTTCTCTTATGGTTTACCTTTATTCATTGGAAGCTCATTCCTATTTCAGCAAAATAGAACCATCATTAAAAGTCTTCCATCTCTCTCATTCAGTGGAGCATCCATCTTCTAACTAAGATAAAGAACTAAGGTTACAATTAACAGCAACCGAAAAGATTAAAACCAAGAAAAGATTGTATTTATTTCCTTACTTGTACAACGTGTTTCAGTGACAGCGAAAGCTTTTCGATGCCAGCCGTGTAAAGATCATTCAAAGATGCTGCCAGCTAAGTCCTTTACAATTGAGTGTCTTGAGAGCTGAAACCCTTGCTTACACAGTTCAATTTAACTGTAGCATCCACAATATTCAACTGGAGGAAAAGAAAACATTGATGTTGAACGATTTTAGTCCAGCTAAAGAAAGCAACCATGATAATATCAATGAGAGAAGGTAAGAGAATGTGTCACCAACCAAAATTATTGAAATTCTTGTAGATCAATGTTTCTTGATTTCTCACACTTCACTACTTTCTTGGCCTTTTTTGTATATGTACAAGTGTGAAAATTAGTTTGTGGTCATTGTAAGATGCTAAAGACCCATAAACCCTTGGAGACCTTGTCGTCTGCAGTCTTCATGTTGGCAAATCATTTTCACGTTACTTGAGGTAAAAGTTGTGTTGCCTACTTGAAAAAGTTAGCTGAGAGTAGTAGGGTAAATGCTAAAAAAATTGTTTCCATTTACAGTTAACACAGTTTGAATCTAAATACATTATCCTAAATAAAAGAAATTCTTACATAATTAATGACATCACGAAGGGTGCATCCTGACTCCAATAGCATATATACTCTGGTGGGCGCTTGTTTGTGCTAGAAGCATGCCTGCTCGTAGAAGGCATGGCTTACCACCTGCGGAAATGAAAATTTAAATATTACATTTACTTGGTAGGCATTTTGTAGGTCCAATCACAAGCCTGAATTTCTGTGCAGACACCACAAAAAGCACATAACGCAAGATCGTATGACTCCTTTAAGCCCTCTAGTCCTTGCCTATGTCATCTACCATGGTGACATACACATCAGCTATATAGAATCCTTTTTGTCACACGAAAGGAAAACAAAAACTGAAAGCCACCATACATACCTTTGCGCCTCGAAGATAGTTCACAGTTAGTCCCTCAAGTATTCTAAAATACAGAAGTTCTTTAACTTAGTAAAATAAGAAAATCCTCGTCGACCACATCAGGGATATCGAAGAGTCTGTTAGACGCAACGATTTGAGAATTAATATTTAATGTTTATTGTTTTTTTATAAAACAAGGAGAAAACAGTATAGGGTTATGTTAATCAGTAAAAGATCATATCTACTTGTTGAAGAGCTGCACTTCAAAGCCAATACGGAGCTCCCTGTTTCTTGACTCCCATAAGTGGAATAAACTGAAGCGTAACTCTGAGTCATAGAGGCCTGGTGTGATGGCGTTGAAAAATAGAGCCGCCTGAGACTTGGCTAGAGATTTTTCCGTTTGAGTTTGCCTTGCAGGAGGACGTTTTATGGATGTTGTTGAATGAGCTTGGAGGTCGGAAAAGGTCTTTATATAGGAGGAGAGACATGGGGAGTCAGAACGATCATATCAATTAAACTTAAAGGAGTGTAAGAGAAAATTGATAGATGAAACAGGAATGGAGCAGTATATAAAGGAGGAGGGAAAAAAAGGAGCTGAAATGAAACCATAAAGAAGTAGTATTGATGGATCGATTAAAATTCAGTCAAAATGGTTTACGGGGAGAAGCCGAAGTGGCAGAGGAGAAGAGAGAAGACGAAGTGGTAGAGGAGACGAGAAGAGACACGTGACTTCAGTTCCGCGTCGTAGACCTAGGTCTAATTATTAGATGATCTAAAAGCCCAATCCCAAATCAAAAGAAGGCCACACATAAGTCAATTTAGAAAAAAATTTAAACCCAGCCCGAAAATAAAATGTTCTGATTGGATGATTATTTATGCTGACGTGGACATGCTAGAATTGGAGATTATCTTCCTTTTAGTATAGTATAGATTTATATTATGCAAACCTAATATTAAATAGATTAAATAATTATGCTTCCAAAATGGATTTAATTATTTTACTGAAAATAAAAATGGGCATCACCAAAGAATAAATCTGTCTTTTATTTTGTCATCAACTTATGCAGACTCACACTGACTCTGTGAACCAAACCGGTAGATCTTGATCCATGTGAACGACGAAAGACGGTTACTTCCTGACATTACGTGCTAGGCTATCCGCCTTTGTATTTTTCGTCCTTGGTACATAGATAATCTCTGATTGGAGGAAACTTTCTTTCAGGACCTTAATATCTTCCAAATAATTTGCAAAAGCTCACCATTCTTCTGGTTCTGAAACCATCTTCACCAATTGAGAGCAATCTGTTGCAAACGTGACCTGAAATTGACGTAAGTTTCTCATGCATTCCATTGCCCATAGTAGTGCTTCCATCTCCGCATGAAGAGGTGAAAGACTAGCCCGAATATTCCTCGCCCCTAACAACCCATTGAATCCTTTTAGAGTACTCAGCCAACCCTGTCCAGAGAAAATATCATTATCTTTCCAGGAACCATCTGTAAAACACCATCTTCCTGAAATTGACGGTAGAGTCGTAAACTCTATGTGTTGTACATTCCTCTATTCGTTCAATATATGTGCCTCAGCCTAAAGTGTTGATTCTATTTCTGCCAAATTAAGCGTGTCCTTAGGATCAATGTCCAGATTACTAAAAAATCTATTATTCATTCCTTTCCAATTATACCATAGTATTCATGCAAACTAATGATCATCCATCTGCGGGAAAACTCTCCAAAAGAGATGATCCATGTTTGTGAATAGCGAGCTTGTTAGAAAAATAGTTATATTTGATGGTATCTTTGACAGAGCCCAAACTTGAAGTGTTGGAGGACATTCAAAAAACACATGGTTTATCGATTCCTCATCGTCTCCGTATCTTGCACAACGTATATCCCCATGTATCCCTCTCGTTTGCAAATTTTTCTTGACTGCTATACATCTCTTTACCAATTGCCATAGAAAATGCTTTATATTTGGTGGGAACCGTATTTTCCAACAGAACGCTTTCAATATATCAACTGTGGATCCAAACATTAATGGTGTTTTGTCCCTGTCTGCATAAATCCGTTCTACCTGATATCCTAATTTAACCGTATATTTTCCATTGTTTGTGAAATGCCATCCATCCCTATCTTCCATCTGAGTTCTGCTCAGTGGTATGCTTTCTATAATTTTGACATCATGTGGGTACACCAATGCCCGAAGTGCCTGTGAATTCCAAGTTCGCGAAGTAGAATCAATAAGAGAATCCACTGTAAGGTTTGGGTAATAATTGTGTTGGTTTTTATTAGCCGGTCTTGGGCGAGTGGTTGGGAGCCATGAACGGTGGTTGATGAGCTGATCATGGATTATATTATACCATGAAAACTAGCTTAAGATCCGCGCAATTGCTCGAGATGAATGTTATATATAAAACTAATTTTAATCTATTATTATATATTTGTATTCATTTACGTATTATGTATATAATTTAATTAGAGTAAAGACATAGATAAAAAAAATACATCTTTTTTATTTACGAGGCAATAGCTTACCAAGGCGATGATCAGTAGCTGGTCCGAGAGGGTAAATAAATCAAAACAATCATTTTATTTATTTTATATGGTATATAACTAAATTTCAATGACATGGACATAGATATATAGTACATTTTAATATAAATATTTATTATTGAGAATTTATACTCATATGATAAACACAAAATTTCTAATGTGTGATTTTTGTAATGCAAATTTTAAAATTAAAATATTAAGGTTTCAATACTTTTTCAATACAAATTTAGAAATTGTCATATTTAAGTATTTTCTATGCTATATAGTTTTATTTTAAACTATATTAATATATAATATGAATGTCAAGTAAATGAGATTTCATATTCATACAATTTATGATTATTTGTATCTTGTTATTACCAAAAAAAAATTAAACCATTGTTCACAAAATTTTAGTGTGAGACATTTAACGTTTTTAATAATTTAGAGTCGTTTTAAAAATTCAAAATATAATATATATAATAAATTATTTTATAAGGTTAATGTGGTTTTTTAATATCTTTTAATAATATAAAATAAAACAAAAATAGCTAAGATACAAAAATTATTATCAAATATTTATCATTCATAATCAATAATTGTCATATATACGTTAATCATATTAGGTAATTACGTAGCTTTTATTTAAGGAAAATGCGAGGATATTTGTTTGTACACTATTTATCAATTTAATAGTTAGTTTAATAAAATGTATAGTATAAGTTAAGATGGACCAACATATTTCTCTAAGAAATCTGAATTTCATTCTCACGGTGACACGTGGCTACAAAACAATGTTGTAATGTTTTTCAATTAATATATAAGGGATTCCAAAATCTAGGCCCAAGACCAACTGACATTGCATTGTCTTTTTGTCTCCTTCGAGAAAACTCGATTATCCTGAAAAACTTCACTTAGATCAATGTTCTTGTCGATGCACCATCTACTTCAATCTCTTTGGGTACAGCTACAATATCTTCGTTGTTCTTGATGCGTAGATAGTAGTATCATCTAAACCATTTTTGAGATTGAGAAACTTCTTGAGAGCACACAACTTTTTTCATTTTTGAACTGTTTTGCATGTCGTATTCGCGCGGTGACTTCTGTGTTTAATCTGAAGAAGCTCTGAAGCAAGAAAAGATCAATCTTGTTTCAATCATTGAAAGCATCACCAAAGACAAAATAAGTTAGGAGCAACAAAAAAACGTACTCAAAGTGGATTGAAGCGTCTGTCATTGGAAACCATTGAAGGTTTAGACTCAAAACATTTCCTCCCTTGTATATTGTTAGTTCAAGTTAAATTGTTTGATTTTTGATACACCATGGATTTTACCAGTTTTTAACCACGGTATATAAGTGTTTTAGGAATTATTTATTATGTTTTGGAGTCTTTTAAGAGTATTTACAGGTTTATAAGTGTTTTGGAGATATGTGGCGATTTTAGGGCATTTTGGGAATAAAGCGACAAAAGTCGTAGCTGTCCATCGAACCAGTCGAGAGTCAACATTCAGAGTCAAACATCGATTGATGGACAACTCTTGTTGTCGATCAACAGCAAAGCGCGCAAGATCCGATTTGGTTCCCAACTGACTTATGGCCCAAGTTCCACATCAATTACAAAAATACCCGTGACCGACTTTAACCTAATATTAATGTGCCATGCCATTGTTTTGGACAACACACACTTTAATACTTTATTATTTTCATGGCAAAACATACTTAGGATTTTTAGTAGTTTGAAGAGAAGATCTAAGACTCATTCAGAGCTTTGTATTGGAACTCTAGTTTTTCTACATTATTCTATATATGCATTCTATTCAGATATTTGCTATGTTCTGCTTAGCTATGTCTGAGTAGTTACATTTGTTAGATTTAGGGTTTAAAGTAAGGTTATGTGGGATTAGCTCAAAATATAGATATGCTAAGGTGATAAAGATTTCCTTCAAGGAATTGTTTGTAATGCTTGTGCTCTTGAGTAGGTTAACATCGATCGACGCTAATCTCATAGCATCGATTGACGTTTGAACCATATAACCAAGCGACAGCTGAGATATTGGACTTAGTCAATAGGATTTATTCGCATGCGGAAGCTGGAATACTTTGCAATTAGAATTCAAGTTCAAGGATTGAAAACCTTAGCATAATATCACTATAACCATGATTACTTAAAACCCTAGATCTAGCTATTTCTCATAATTGTTTACAACATCAATCAATCAAGTGAACAACTACCTTGTCACCTTTGCTTTTTATTAATTACTCTGTTTGCCTAGCTTAATCATAAACTGATTAAGATCTATTGTGTGCCTTGACTCTTTGTGGATTTGATCCTTAAGTACTACGACTGAACCTCTTATTTGAGAGAGTACACATCACTCCTTGTGGTAATTTGAGTGATATCAATTTTCTTAACTTTCATGTTATTGGTTTGGTTCTTTGCAACAAAAGTCATAAATCTAGTGAATGGAAGACACAAAAACTAAATTTGAAGAAGAAAATGCATATTCACATATGTACGACAGTCTAAGAAATCATTTGAGGATTCAAGAAATTTGAAGCTTCATCGCTTTCAAGGTAACCTCACTTGAATGTATATTTCTTCAAGCAACCGAAAAGAAATATTTGTCATCTAATAATATGCATATTAATTTTGGTTTCATCTTTTACTCGCAACAATATTGGTTATTACTCAGAATCAAGCGGATTCTATTGGGGAATGAATGATAGAACTCTTTATGTATACTTTTGATGTTCTTAGGAAGAATCATGACATTGTCCAATAAGAAATGTATGTTGTCTTTCTTTTTCATAGGTTGTGTGAATGTTTTAGTATTTGCAAATAAGGAACTTCATATTTCGCTCATTTTGCTATTTGTTTTGGACTCAATATTAAGAAGGAACTAGATTCTGACCCGCGCGGTGGCGCGGAATTATTTATATGTATATTTATAGTTTATGTTTTAAATTGAAGTTTTATGATTTGATGAGATTTTATAAACTTTTTTCGTTTCTTATATTTTTTGGTTTTTGGTTTGATGCTGATCTGGTTATGGTTTGTGGCTTTTGGTTCATTTATGTGGTTATTTTTTCGTTTTTAATATTTATTTAAATTTTGTTTATAATTATTATTTAATATATTTTGTATATTTTGGTGTTATATATCTTGTTTTATATTATTCATTTGTTTATTCAATACTATTAATATATATTGTTTATGATTTTAATTTTTTTTACTTTGTTACTAATCCACCATTATTAATTTTTATTTAATTATAAAATTTTATAATTTATATTAATGAAAATTTGTTCTTTTGTTTATTATAGAAATATTATTTTTTCATGATATAATAACCACATATGCCACAAACATCTATCATAGTACGGTCATGGATGAACCTACATACGTTAAGGAGGAGGCAGCTGCCCCACAAAAAAAAATTATTGATTTTTTCTATATTTGTTTTAGTTAAAAAATGTTACAATGATGAATTTTTTTTTGCCCCCACATATCACAGCCCATTCAAGTATGTTATCCAAGCCCATTTTAGAAATATAATTATTGTTTTACCAAATTGACATAATTATGCTAAAGTTACAAACTAAAAACCCTAATGAAACTTCTTTCTCGTGTGTTCATCGTCTTGATTTCAACAAGTGGTAACTTTTTGTCTATCTTAATTTGTTCTTTTATTTTCATGGTTAATACTTTATTCTAATGGTATAATGAAAAGAAACCTCTTACAGATATACAAAAACTTTTCTACAATTCTCTGCTGATTTTTTTTGATAAACTGTGTTCTTGAAAAATTCTAATATCGATTTGGTTTCGCTGACTCTGATGTGATGATGATAAAGTAATATAAAGTTCTCGGTCAACATTGTCATCTTTTTGATTTGCAAAAGTGAATTTTAAAATTCATACCTTTCGATTGTATTGTTTAACACAGCTTTTTTTTCAGAAAAAAAATCAATGGAAAAATACTACAAAAAAGTATGTACTTCGGTACCTGAAACTAATGTCAATGATCTGCTACTGCCTGAATATGATGAAAGGAAAGACAAAAGAAAATCTCCTCCAGTACCTGATACCAATATCGATGATTTGCCATCTGACCCTGGTGAAAGGAAAGACATAATGGATTACCCTGCAAATCAAAGAGGCGAGGTTAGACGTAGATATCTAATTAAAGGTCCGTGTCAACCTTATGGTCATAATTTTAAAAAAATATCAAAAGGAGGTGGAACAAGAAGATTCCATCCAGCTTGGTTTGATCAATATGGTAGTCGGCTAGAGTATAGCATATCTAAAGAACGTGCATTTTGCTTATATTTCTATTTATTTAAAGATGAGATACGAATGCAAGGTGGAAGTGATGTATTTGTGAAAGAAGGGTTTAATAGCTGGCAGAAGCCAGAGAGATTGCTTACTCATATGGGTAAACCACCCAACAGTTGTCACATTATTACTGCTCAGAAATGTGAGGATTTGATGAATCAACATCAATCTATAGTACATGCTCTATTTAAGCTAGATGATAAGGTGAAAACTGAGTATCGTATTCGCTTAAATGCTTCGATTGATGCTTCAAGATTCTTGTTACGACAAGGATTACCTTTCCGTGGTCATGGTGAGAAAGAAGAGGATGCGAACAAAGGAAATTTCTTGCAGCTTTTAAGATACATAGGAGAACAAAATGATGCTATAAGTAAGATTATTCTGAAAAATGCTCCAGGAAATAACCAGATGATTTCTTCCAAGATTCAAAAAGATATTGTCCATTCCTTTGCAGAAGAAGTACGACAAGCTATTTTAGAAGAAATTGGTCATGGTGTGTTTGGTTTGCTGGTTGATGAGTCTGCTGATGTTTCTCATAAAGAGCAGATGGGTGTTGTTTTTCGGTTTGTTGATAAAAGGGGAGCAATCAAAGAACGGTTTATTGGAGTTGTTCATGTAAAAGAAACGTCTTCATTAGCTCTGAAGTCTGCTATAGGTGATTTGTTTGCTAGATATGGTATGAGCATTACAAAGGTACGAGGGCAAGGTTATGATGGAGCTAGTAATATAAGGGGTGAGTTTAATGGGTTGAGATAATTGGTTTCAAGAGAAAGCAGTTCAGCATATTATGTTCATTGTTTCGCTAATCAGCTTCAGCTAGTTGTGGTGGCTGTTGCAAAAAAACACTTTGACATTGCTGATTTTTTTGATATGATTTCTACACTGTTGAATGTTGTTGGGGCTTCTTATAAAAGACAAGATATGTTTCGAGAAATTTAACGTGAAGAATTAGAAAAAGGAATCAAGAGTGGTGATGTTAAGACTGGGACATGACGAAATCAGGAACGTTATTTAGCAAGACCTGCAACTACTCGCTGGGGTACACATCACAAAACATTGTTGAGGCTGGAAGAATTGTTTTCTACTACCATTAAAGTTCTTGAGTATATCCAAGATGAGGGTTGAGAAGACTTACAGAAACGCGAAGCATGTGGTCTTCTCAAATACTTTCACACATTTAATTGTGTGTTCTATTTGTATCTTATGTTACTTATTTTGGGGCTCACTGCGAACTTGTCATTGACTTTGCAACAGAAAGATCAGGATATTTTGAATGCTATGTCACTGGTAGAATCCACTAAACGAGAGTTGCAGAAGCTTAGAGATGATGGTTGGGATTCGCTTATGGCTAAATTTGCTTCTTTTTGTAAGAAACATAATGTTGAGATGCTCATCATGGAAGAAGAGTTTGTTGATCTTAGGTACCCAAGAAGGAGAACCAATATAAGCAATATGCATCATTATAAGGTCAACTGCTTCTGCACGGTTCTAGATTTGCAGATTCAAGAGTTCGACGATCGTTTTACAGAGGTAACCACTGATCTGCTTATTTGTATGGCTGCTTTAAGCCCGGTTGATTCATTCCATGGGTTTGATAAAGAGAAGCTGGTGCGATTAGCTAAGTTATATCCAGATGATTTTAGCTATGGTGAGCTTTTATCTCTAGAGCAACAACTTGATATCTACATCGACAATATACGCAGAGACGAAAGGTTTAAGAGTGTAGAAAATCTTGGAGATTTTTCATGTTTGATGGTGAAAACTCAAAAGCATCTAGCACATCCTTTAGTTTACAGACTTTTAAAGTTAGTTCTAACTTTGCCAGTTGCCACGGCAAGTGTTCAAAGATGTTTTTCAGCAATGAAACTAGTGAAGTGAAGACAGCTGCACGTAATCGAATTGGAGATCAGTTTCTAAGTGATTGTATGGTTTGCTTTATTGAGAAAGAATTATTTGACTCAGTTTCAAACGAGAAAGTGATTAAGAAATTTCAAATGATGAATGAGCGTAGAGTTGTTTTGTAAGAGTTGTTTTTCTATTTGCTGGATTTTTATAAGATATTACTATTTAATTTTATTTAGTTGTATTTCATATTTTTCTTTATATTTTGCCCCCACTATATTTATTTTCTAGATCAGCCACTGAGTACGGTGTATATAACTGTTAGGACCTAGGAGTTTCTAGAATTTGTTTGCAGGCTTCATATGCCATTACAGAAACCATATATCCTTTCTTTCCAAACCAAGAATAATTATACACAACAATATCTTTGTTATGTGGCAAAAGACATGTGCATCTGCATTGCACATTCATCAAATAGTTAGCAGCACTATATTCAGCACTATAAGAAAGGATAAGAACTAATAGCAACAATGTCGATCTCCAGGAAGAAAAAAAAAGTTAAGTGGCTAATCTACGAGACTTATCGTTCAACATCAATAAAGTTCTGACTTTTTCATTATAACCCTACCATAATACTATCTATGAGCTAGATTTGGTGTTCTCGAACAAATAAGAAGAACCCATGAAATCTGAGACTCTGAAACTGATGAGGTAGCTTCCCTCGCTTCCAGATGTACATAGAAACTAAGATGATAATAAAACTATCTCATCAGTCAAAATAAATGCTCATTGATTTGTAAATTTTCCACAACTTATACGAATATGTATATTGAATAAAGACTGAAGGACTCTCTTTACCATTTTCTTGAACGGAGAGCAGCTCCTCAGAAGAACATTCAGTCCACTGATTCTGTCCTAGGACCTAAATAGCAATCAAGTGTTGCTATGTATGAGAAACCAGTAACAACGACAAAGACCAGCACTGCGATATTAACATAATGGAACACAATAAAGTAATCGACACTCCCAAATTTTCATTTCAGAGGAAGAACCACCAAGAAACTGTAAGATTAATGTACTTATTCGTCTTCCATGTTGAACAATCTTTCACAGAATCAAAACAAACAAAAAGATCAAACATAACAATAGCACAAAGATTCAACGAATCTTTATTAAAAACAATCTAAAGCTAAGTGAATGCATACTTTGTAAGCGCCGGCAGAGAATTTGTTTCCAAGAATTTCCTATAGACGAATCAAGGATTTGAACCTACAATAAAATTTGCTCAAAAAAAAAAGAACCTACAATAAACAAATACTATTGGTCAACCAATCTGTGGATATACCACAACCTCAAAGAAGCTGATTTTAGTTAAAAACAAAACCAAAACGATAACCACAAACTGGGTAGTAACGAAAAAATCGTAATCAATTTGTCTTAAGAGAAATACCCTAGGATAGCACTAAAAAAATGTATGTCACAAATATAGACTCTAAGGATCAAAATGACCAAAATATTTTATTAAAGAGATAAATATACACTTATACCCCTAGGGTTAACTAATCCAAACCTTAGGGTTTAGAGTTAAGAGGTGGGGATTTGGGATTGAAATTTAAAATTTTATAAACTAAAAATAAATATTAAAAATTTGAAAATAAAAAAATTTAACAATAGTTTCAAAAAGTATTTTCAAATTACAAAAAGAAAATTTGAAAAAAAAAATTCGAAAAAAAATTGTAAAAAAATTATAAAAAAGTTCGAATTTGAAAGGGAAATTCTCTTAAATATAACATTTTCAAGTTTTGATCACAAAAATAGACTCCAAGGAGGAAAATGACCAAAATGTTCCATTTAATAGGTAAAAGGACCCTAATACCCTAGATATGTTAAAAAATTAAAAATTTAAAATTTAAAAAATTAAAAAATAAAAAAAAAGTTAAGAAAAATAATTTTTTTATAGTTTTAGATTATATGTTTTCACGAACTTTTTTATAAATTTTTTTTAATTTTTTCTTTTTAATTTTTGTTTTTTCACATTTTCTTTTTGTAATTCGAAAATACTTTTAGAAACTATTTTAAAATTTTTTTTTTCAGATTTTTAATATTTATTTTTTTATTTTGTAAAATTTTAAATCTCTATCTCAAATCTCCACCCCTTAACTCTAAACCCTAAGGTTTGAATTAGTTAACCCTAGGGGTATAAATGCATATTTACCTCTTTAATGAAATATTTTGGTCATTTTGATCCTTAGAGTCTATATTTGTGACATAAACTTTTTTAGTGCTATCCTAGAGTACTTCCCAATTTGAAACATATAATCTAAAACTATAAAAATAAAATTAATTTTTTTTATATATCGAGGGTATTAGAGTCCTTTTACCTATTAAATGAAACATTTTGGTCATTTTCCTTTTTGTGGTCTTTTTTTGCGATCAAAACTTGAAAATGGTCTATTTATGAGAATTGCCCTTGTCTCCCAAAATAAAAAAGGCGGTAACTTTGCAAGCAGAGTGAGAGTTTACAAACCTGGGAGATTGAAGAATCATCGGAGAAATAATGACGAAACAAATCAGCTATGCCCCAGTCTTTTCCAAGAGACTACGCAGGATCGTAGCATGAAGAAAGAGCATTCACAAATTGTATAACTTTATAATTAATCCATGTTTATATTTAGGTTAACGATATAATTGTAGGTTGGTTTAGTTCAAATATATTGGTCACTATAAAAGATTGTATAAGAAGTGTATCTTTCTATTTAGTCACAACATATTCAAGAGATCCAAATTTAAAATATGTCACGGTAAAATTTAAATAGAATCTTAAATTAATAGATTAGATGTTTAAATTTGCAGATCTTCTTTAGATGGTTGAAGGAAATTAAAATCTATTTTTTTGGAGTGGCCACGGTTTACTTGAGTGGAAATGCGAGTGCAACAACACTAAAATATTAAAAAAATAAATTATATGTAGGCAATTGAAACTACATAATGGAATCTATATATATAAAGTTGACTTGTGTGATGCACACAGCCCTCCACGACACCAAAACAGGTTGGGGCTTTTGTTGACACGTGTCAGCTCGGTAGGGCATCTGTGTAGCCCACGCTCTCTCTTCTTTGCGAGCGCGTCATGGAGTTTGTACGTCTCTTCCTTGCTCGCGCGTCACGGAACACGTGTCCCCCTTCTTTTTCAAGTTTATCGATCAACAAATTTCCTTCTTTCTTTCTGTTTGGGTTCAAGATATTTGATTGTTTACTGGGCCAATTCAAGAGATATACAGGTCTGGCCCATATTATATTATGGTTTTAATCTGCATCTCGCCCCCTATAGCTCGCTACTCCTTCTTCACTCTTCTGTCTCCTGCAATGCAAACTCAGACCCCATCTTTGTAACGTCGTCCGTTTTTGTAATTCATCTATTTTAATATCATCATTTACCTCAAACCCACTACTCATCCCACTCTCTCTGAATTAAACAGCTCCATTATCATTAAAGGTTACCGCTTGAAGCTCTTCTCTATAAATCGGTACCTTCCCTGCGATGAATAGCTGCAGTTCTACGAAATCCCAATGTAAAAATTTCATCAAGCTTCGTTTCCAGCAATGGCTTCTTCCTACACGATTCTTGCTAACTTGAAGGCCGGTCCGTGTTTGGTTTGGAGGCTCGGAATGTCAAGAGAGGTGGCAAACTGATGAGTAGTGACATGCTTTTCCTGGATGAGAAGGTAACTTCGGCGACATCAATCTATTTTTTACACCTTACAATCATTGCTTGGAATTTGATTACTTTTTTTCTCTGAAAACTTTTCTATCTAATCATTCTCTCGGTTATGAATTCTCTCAAGTGTGATGTGTGTCTTTGTGTTTCCAAAGAAACGTACCAGCGTCTAAACTATCTTCCCTTTGCACATGGCGGTTATTCCTCAATGGGACCTCTGGAACCCACATCTACTTCTACATTGAGACAGATGCGGGAAAAGAGAACTATGCAGAAGTAAAAAACTCAACTAGAAATATTAGATAAACATGTAATATATACCCAAATGAATTCGCTGAACTTTGTTTTTCCTGCCAAATCAATCCTCTGTTTAGGTTGTTTAGAGATGGCTCAAACCAGACAGCCTCTTCATCAAAGCTGATTCATGCTCAGACGATAGAACCCCTCACTGTCTCTGAGCTTAACCAATCTGTCTTAACAGCTGATCCTCAGGTGATGGAAAGATATATATATATATATATATATATATAATTAATCTATCAAATGTCTCACCTATGTTTCAATCTTCTTACTGGTTGTAGATAATCGAGTTCCTCTGTACTGCCAAAGTAACCGGTATACAGTCTGAAAAAGGGGGTGTCATAGTGGCTGCGATGGATGTTCTCAGAAGGTCGTGAAGGAGATTTCTTCTGTCATGTGCCTCTTTTGTGTGGGTTCCCTCAGGTAAATCTACTACTCCCAAAGTTTCAGAAACATTAAATTCAACTTCCACATATTCTCACTACTGTTGTATTTTGTTTGCTAAACATTCTTGACTACAGGTACCATGTGGAACTATCTTTAGCAGACCAGACAGATGATGCTCTATTTGTTGCTTTTGATATGGAAATGGTTAAGTTAATCAACATTCAAACTGCTGAGGCTGCGCAAATTACAGTAGGCTGATCTTTCATTCATTTAGTACTATAATTACTCTTATATGTTGAGTTTCTAAAATAGAAGTTGTGTTTGTTTGCAGGGTGTTGGTGCCAATGCTCGTGTGGATGCTGAAATGACCCAGTTTGTCGCTGGCATTGTTGGGAAGATCTTCACTTTCCAGCTTAAGTTAGGAGAGTTCAACTTCACTTCGAAGCACCAAACCTTCACAATCTCACGTATCATTACCAAGCTCAGCGTGCACTACTCCCTGAGATTATGAGCTGACCGTACTCAAATCAAAAGCCAAGCGAATCACATGAGATCTTTTGGTACGAGTCACTACCTATAGCACGACGAATGCTTTTGCTTATAATATCATCAATAAAAGCCTCATATTGGAAACAAATTACAACTATAGATGAAATTGTTGGTATTATCTATCGTTTCAGGCCTGGTTTGCAAACTTTGAAAAGAAAGTTGTTCACTTTTTTTTTTTTTAAACAACAAAGAAAGTTGTTCACTAGATGTGACAAAGAAGTGTTCTGACATCTCGAGCTGTGTTAGAAGCATGAAGGTAGCTCACGATTTATCTGTCACTTTTAAGAGTTTTTCTTTTGTCTTTGCTACAAAGTTGCAATATATATATGTCTCTTTATTTGGGTTGAAGAGTCGCAGAGTATGATTTACAAGACTACAAGTTATTGGAATATCAAGAGTCTATAATGAGATTTTATGACATGATTTTGGTAGCCCAAATCAATAAGCTGCTTACCTTTGGTTGTCCCACTTCAACTTTATTGTTGAGAAAAATTACTAACCGCATAAGATGATGAGGTTAAGTTCCCATAAATCAAATAAACATACGTCAAAATATTACAATAATTATAATGGACAATGTAAGAACAAATATTTGACAGAAAATTGAAACAAAACTACTTTAAAATATAAAAAAAAAAACTCAAACGATTAATTCTAAAAATAAACAAAAATCCTTAATACTAAAAATAAACAACAATCCTTAATCCTTATATATAAAAATAAGAAGAATATATGAACAAAACTTCATTACACACATTTAAATTCATATTAGTCTTTAAAATAAAATTTTAAATACCGTTTTTTCTATATACTGTCCATATGGTACTTAGTAGTATAAATATGTTTTCTAAATAAAACATCAACTTTACTTTATGTTTAAATTTCAACTAAATAAACTTTGTTACGATTACCGGCTTTTTATTTTATTTTTATTGAATTGATTAGTCACAACTACTTATGCTATTCCACTTTGAAATAAGGAACTTCAAAACAAAGTAATACACTAGGTCGCTAACCACTATCAAATGAATCCGAAAAATATCATTTTCTTTTAACATAGTTTTATTTTCATATTTTCTTTAGTAAGGCCATAAAATGAATTGTAAATTTATGTAAGAATAAAACATACAAAACCGGCGCGTAGCGCCGGAATACCACTAGTTAAAATATATAGTTGTTAGAAATCAACATTATAATGAGGCAGTTTCAAGGCTCTCCAACGCGCCACGTCAGCAGGTTTGTGGATCCCGCATTTATTTTTTAAAAGCCCATGATCTTGGTAAGATGGCTATGAACAACAAAATACACTTTAACCAAATGGTCTAAGGCTTCTAATTAAGTCCGCAAGTTTGTGGGTTCAAACCATGCAGCTGCTATATTATATGGGTCTCACTCAAAGTAATCTTTTTTTTCTTTTTTTTCGATATTATGTCATATGATAATGATAAATGAGCTTCTTAAAAAAAATAAAAAAGGTTCGATATTATGTTATGATAAATGGGTTTTGACTCTTGAGTTTCCAGGAAAGTAAGAAACAGCTTCTCTTCGTCAATTTCTCCCTTTCCCCATCTTAAATCAATTCATTATTAATGGTCTTGATTCGTAACACCTCCTTAAATCCTCCTTATATATACTTCATCTTAAACAAAGCAACCCTTCATCTCTAAAACTCTCAACGATTCCTCTACTGGTTGCAACTTCATGGAGAATACAGAGCAACAAAAGTCGGTAACATCAGCAGACTGTTCAATTTCAACTTATCGTGCATTTTAGCGTGAGTGAGTTGAACTAGAAAAAAAGAGATCTGATGTTGTTCGAAGCACAAAAAAAGTTGCTTCATTATGCCCTGAGAATAATATGATGAAAATATATAAGAAGCAATGGTAAGATCTTTTAAAAACTTGAATATTTCAATTTGAAGGCATATTCAGTGATATCAGCTGCGTAGATTCTTTTTTTTGTCGTAGACTTTTTATACCGTTAGATTATATGCAGATCTTCGGTTCAGCTTTCAGATATTCTAGGTATCAAACCCACAAAAGAACATTAAATCTCACCATCACAAACATATCAGATCCATGCGTCGGCAGATTAAAGGAGCAAGAAATGAAAAAGAATAATGGAGATTTGGGAAGAATCTTCCTCCTCTCCGTTAGGCTAGATTGACGGCGAACTCGAGCCGATGGCGTGACGGCGAGATTGCGAAGATGGTGTGACGTTGAGCTTGAGCACATGTGAGATGATGGCGTGAAGTCGACCTTGAGCTCCGCCGTGGATTCGTCTCTGGGGAGCCTCCAGAGCTTCGTCACCAGCGAATCTTTGTATTCTTCAACTCCATTATCATCTTCTTATGTTTCTGTTGATCAAATATGAAAAACAAATGGTAAGAAAAAAGAGGAAGAGAAGATTCATACCCAAAAAAAAGAAGAGAATGAGAAATAGTGTCTGCAGAGAGAAAGAGAGAGAAGAATAAGTCTGCATCCTTAGATTTAGATTAATCCAACAATTCATAAGGTTATCCTTTTATATTTTTTTCATTGGTCAAAAAGTTTAATATTTCTTTTAATTAATTATTATATAAATTTAGTTAGAATTTTAATGTAGTTTATGTGTTTAGTATATTTAATAGTTATTGTTTTTTTTTGTCAAACAATAGTTATTGTTTATTTAGTGGTTTAATGGATCTAATTGGCCAAAAGAACTTTATCCTTTTTTTTGTCTTCTCTTTCATTATTTGATGATTTTTGTTTGTTAGTATTTTTTGTAAGTTATGTTTTATTCAAAATTTATCTATTGGAAATTTAAGATAAATATGTGGTAACAAGGGAAATACATCAAGCTTGATAATCAATTTCTTTAATTGTCAAACTCAATTAACAAATTCAAACCTTCTTATTTTAGGCTCCGAGAACAACAAAGCAACAAATGAGCACTGAGCAAGGAATGCGGCAGAGACAGCCTTAGCTGAGGTGAGCAAATCTCTTTTCCATGACACTTTAGAATAACTATAATTTTACAAACTCACACACTGAAAATGCAATCAGGCCAGGAATCGCAAGAACTTGTGAAGCTGTCAATGATGAGGAAAAAAAAGGAGATTAAACAGTTTTTTCCAGTTTCAGACCTAAATTGTAACTCAAGACCCACCGATTTTCAAGCTCAAGCTTTTAAAACCCCAGCTATTACGTTTTCATTGTGTTTGAAAATAAACCTATACCACTTTAACCTTTTTAGTCCACCATTCCTATTTTTAAACTATCCACAATATTTTTACCAAATACTCCCTCCGTTTCATATTGAGTGTCGTCTTAGAAAAAAAATTTTGTTACAAAATAAGTTTCATTTTTCGGTTTTCAATGCAAAATTTATCAATTGTGTTATGTTATTTGTTTTTCTATTGATTGAAATATGGGTAGGTATATAGGTAATTGTGTTTTTATATAGAAAACATGCAAAATTAATTGTTTCCTTAATATGTGTGCACAAGTCTAAAACAACACTTAATATGAAACAGATGGAGTATAAAAAACTACGAATGAAAAAGGCATACAACTATATAATTATATGAAATTATATCATTATTAATCTATCTAAAATAAACTATACTACAATTATATATTTTCATAAACATGTCATGACACATTTAAAAAAAACTAATTAAATTTCTTTTGGAAAAAAACAGTTTTACGTTTCAATATTAGAGTTTTATATTAACAACTACCTAAGTTTTGCTACCTACGATCATGAAATCACTAATAACGTAAAGATCCGATTAAATCGTACAAAAATAAAATATGGAAATACAGACACAATTCAATTTGTTAAACATTCTTATCTGTAAATAAATAAAATTATTCACTAATAAATAAAATTCTTTATTCACTAATAAATATTAATCCCTAAACATTCCGCACAAGCCCTAAACAAGCATGATCCCTCTTTCTCTTTTCTATCCATTAAACTATGTCTCTTTGTATAATTTGTAAACATCTTAAAAACCATTTTATTTTTAATGGCATTCAACTATTTAACAATAATATACTAATAACCTACTAATTAGATAATAACAACACCATAAACCACAACTCTTGAACATGAAAGCACTAATAACACAAATACTCGATAACATCATCTTAAATAATATATGGAAATATCAAAAGCATATGAATTCCTAATCATTTTTATATCAATTCAATCATGCTGGGAGATTTACAAATTTCAAGCCTGACCATTTTCGGTTAAAACCTGAATAAAAAAATATTCACAAAACAAACATCAAAATCCCATCCAAGCATTATCATTGTCTCCGAAAATTTCTACAATTGGATGAAACTAGTTTCTACAATTGTCCACAAATATCTGGTAGATTTTGTTGCTTTTCCAGTACCATATACATAATATACATATTTTCAAATGGTAATTATGAAGCCCAGTGATGACCACCGAAACCAAACACGAAACGATCAAGAATCAAGTCATTATTATAGCTTAACATATTGGTACAAAGTTGGGAACATAACTGATATTTGGGTAGGTATATATAGAAGTTAATTATAGTTAGGTATGTAATAGAACCGCATGTTGATTGTTGATTGTTGATTGTTGATTGTGAGTAAATTGATGAGAACTAGGAGAAGATCCGCGCTTTGCGCGGGATTAAGTTATTATTTTTATTATATTTTGGAGAATGAAACAATAGTTTAGCTTCATTTGGATTACGGGTGTTCAATCCGGAATCGGGTTGGTTTCGGTTCGGTTCGGTTTTTTTCGGTATTTCGGTTAGTAAAATATAACTAATATTCTAAATCCATGTTTACTTTGACTTTAGTCTTTCTAATACTTTTGAAAGATTTCAACTGGACGACTAAATTGATCAGCCAATCTTGTTGCTTTAAATCATTAGTATTTATATATATATATATATATATATATATATATATATATATATATATATATATATATATATATATATATATTATTTAGTTTGAATATTTATTAAATAAAAATTCATATGCATTATATTTTATGATCATTTGTAACTTTTATAACAAAAAAATAATCTATTGATCACAAAATTTTCGGAGTGGGAATATTCAAATTTCTAATAATATATAGACGTTTTGAAAAATTCAAAATATAACATATAAGAAAAAATATAAATGTTTTTATTATATATTTAATGTGATTTTTTAATATCTTTCAATAATATAAAATTAAAAAAAAAAGAACTAAGATACCAAAATTGTTATCAAATATTTATTATTCATAATAATTAATTTTCATATATACGTTAATCATATTAGGTAATTTCGTAGCTTCTAATTAAAGAAAGTGCAAAAAAAAAATTGGTAGATTATTTATCAATTCGATAGTTAGTTTAATAAAAAATATAATGTAAATCAAGATGGACCAACCTATTTTTCTAAGAATAGTATATTTTATATAGTCATTTATTAAATGGGAATTTATAATCATGCAGTTCTATGATCATTCATATCATTTTATAACTGAATATTTAAATCATCGATAACAAAATTTTCAATGTGAAATCTTTAATAAGTTAATAATTTATAAATGTTTTTGAAAATTCATTGAAAGTTTTAATATTAAAATATTTATGTAATCTTATGGTATATAGTATAATATATATATATATGTTTTATTATTAAATGATATTTTTTACTCATATGGTTTTAAAATCATGTGTATCTTCTTATAATATTAAATAAAAGTTCATATTAATACAATTTTATGATCATTTGTAACTTATTATGACAAAAAAATAATCTATTGATCACAAAATTTTCAGAGTGGGGATCTTCAAATTTCTAATAATTTATAGACGTTTTGAAAAATTCAAAATATAACATATAAGAAAAATTATAAATGTTTTTATTATATATTTAATGTGATTTTTAAATATCTTTTAATAATATAAAATTAAAAAAAAAGAACTAAGATACAAAAATTGTTATCAAATATTTATTATTCATTATAATTAATTTTCACATATACGTTAATCATATTAGGTAATTTCGCAGCTTTTATTTAAGAAAAGTGCAAAACATTTTTTGGTACGTTATTTATCAATTCGATAGTTAGTTTAATAAAAAGTGTAGTATAAGTTAAGATGGACCAACCTATTTTTCTAGGAATAGTATATTTTGTATAGTTATTTATTAAATAAGAATTTATAATCATACGGTTCTATGATCATTCATATCGTTTTATAACAAAATATTTAAATCATCGATAACAAAATTTTCAATATGAAATCTTTAATAAGTTTATAATTTATAAATATTCTTGAAAATTCATTGAAAGTTTTAATATTAAAATATTTATGTAATCTTATGGTATATAGTGTTTAATCTATATATATATATATTTATTTTATTATTAAATGATATTTTTTACTCATATGGTTTTAAAATCATGTGTATCTTCTTATAATAAAAATGTTAAACCATTGATCATTAATTTTTAACATAATAATTTTAATAGTTTTAGTCATTTATTGTCGCTTTTAAAAATTCAAAATATAACATATATGAAAAAATCTAAATTTTATTTTTATAGCTAATTTGATTGTTTAATTTATTTTAATAATATAAAATTAAACAAAAAATGATGGAGGAGATATAAATTGTTATCAAATCTTTATTATTAAAATCATTAATTGTCATATATATATTAGTCATTTATGGTAATTCCGTAAGTTTTATTTAAGGAAAGAAAATATCATATCATATCATTATATCATATAGTTTGACCAACTTATGTATCTAACAACATATAAAAATCGAATGTGGACCTACTTATTTTTCAATTGAATGTAATTGACTACCTAATTGAGTGCCACCTATGCATTGGGGTCTCTTTTAATTAATACAAAATTGAGGTTACATCTTTTCAAATGTTCCTCAATTAATATATAGGGGATATATAATACTGAATTGATATATAATTACAATATATACATATTAGCAAGTTCTTTTTACCAAAAAAAAAATGTTAGTAAGTTCTCATGTTTGTAATATACAACATTATATTGTTTCATCTATGTTTTGAACTCTCCAAAAGTTCAAATCATTTTATTAAAAAGAGATATACGTATATTGTCTGAAAAAAACTGTTTTACGTTTCAATATTAGAGTTTTATATTAACAACTACCTAAGTTTTGCTACCTACGGTCATGAAATCACTAAAACGTAAAGATCCGATTAAATCGTAAAAAAATAAAATATGGAAATACAGACACAATTCAATTTGTTAAACATTCTTATCTGTAAATAAAAAAAATATTCACTAATAAATAAAATTCTTTATTCACTAATAAATATTAACCCCTAAACATTCCACACAAGCCCTAAACAAGCATGATCCCTCTTTCTCTTTTCTATCCATTAAACTATGTTTCTTTGTATAATTTGTAAACATCTTAAAAACCATTTTATTTTTAATGGCATTCAACTATTTTACAATAATATACTAATAACCTACTAATTAGATAATAACAACACCATAAATCACGACTCTTGAACATGAAAGCACTAATAACACAAATACTCGATAACATCATCTAAAATAATAAATATCAAAAGCATATGAATTCCTAATCATTTTTATATCAATTCAATCATGCTGGGAGATTTACAAATTTCTAGCCTGACCATTTTCGGTTAAAACCCGAATAAAAAAATATTCACAAAACAAACATCAAAATCCCATCCAAGTATTATCATTGTCTCCGGCCCCGCGTTTGCGCGAAGAATATGAAACTAGTTTCTACAATTGTCCACAAAAATCTGGTAGATTTTGTTGCCTTTCCCGTACCATATACATAATATACACTATTTTCAAATGGTAATTATGAAGCCCAGTGATGACCACCGAAACCAAACACGAAACGATCAAGAATCAAGTCATTATTATAGCTAAACATATTGGTACAAAGTTGGGAACATAACTGATATTTGGGTAGGTATATATTGAAATTAATTATAGTTAGGTATGTAATAGAACGGCATGTTGATTGTTGGTTGTTGATTGTGAGTAAATTGATGAAAATATATAATACTGAATTGATTTATAATTACAATATATACATATTGGCAAGTTCTTTTTACCAAAAAAAAAAATGTTAGTAAGTTCTCATGTTTGTAATATACAACATTATATTGTTTCATCTATGTTTTGAACTCTCCAAAACTTCAAATCATTTTATTAAAAAGAGATATACGTATATTGTCTGAAAAGAAACTACTTTCTAGATTAAGTTATCTTCCACATTTTGTTTACTGATATTCTTTTAATAAAAACTTGTTTGGTTTTGAACTTTGATGGTATTTAAAGAAACCACCAAAATTAATATAGAAATTAGGAACATGTAAATATTCAAACAGCTTGGCAGCAGCTGATTCTCTTTTTTTTTTCCTTGGTCACAGACTCACAGCTTGGCAACTAGAGTACATATTTTGCTTTCTCCCTTTCATTTGTTTATTCATTCTCCAATCAAAAGTCTCTCTTATGTAATAAATAAATAAAAAAAAGGAGAAAAATCGAAGTGATACTACTAATTAACGAAACGCAGAAATTCTAGTCTCTCAAATCTCAGTTCCCACTTGAATTGAATCTCACGAAAGACAATAATTGATTTTTGGGAGATAAGAAGATTAAAAACAAAGAGAGAGAGAGAGCTCTTTCAGAAAAAGATAGCAACAATCGAAGAAGAGCTCGAGATGGGGCACCACCATCACGACGGTGGCGATGGCGTCCCTCAACATGTCAACAGCCCACGCTTCTCCGGTCCCATGACTCGCCGAGCTCAATCATTCAAACGCGGCGGCTCCGGAGGCAACAGCAGCAGCAGCACTCACATCGGCGGCGGCGATAATAGCAACAATAACTCCTCCTCCTCCTCCACTTTGAGAGTTCACCACGAGATCGATCTCCCGCTTAACTCACCTAGATCGGAGATCGCTTCCGGGTCGGGTATAGATCCGAGCGGTGGATTCGAATCTGCGATGAGTAGGAAGCACCAGACGTATGGTCAGTTGCGGGAGAGAGTGGTGAGAGGGTTGTTGAGGAAGCCGATGGTTTCCGAGTTTAGCTTGAGAGAGAGGAAGAAGCTTGGGCACTGGATGTTCTTCGCCTTCTGTGGTCTCTGTTTGTTTATGGGCGTTTTCAAGATTTGTGCTACTGGTTGGTTCGGATCCGCCATCGATGCTGCTGCTTCTGATCTGGTAAACCAAGATTTGTGTGTGCTTGGTTATTATCATGTATGATGCTAATACATCTATAACTTCTTGTAGGATTTATCCGACTCAATTCCTCGAGTAAATCTGCTAGATCATGATTACATCTATAAATCTGATGACGGGACCAGTGTCGTTGAAGTAATTATCCTTCTTCTACTGCTTCTTCATTGGCCACTAGCTTTCTAATCTTTCTTTCTTCAGTTTTCAGGCGTCTGGGCTAAACCTGAGAGTGGAAACTACTCGCAGTGCATTGACAGTTTAAGGGGACGCAAAAGTATAATAATAATGATACTATTAATAGCAACTTTCTTTTGCAGAGCTGTGAGTTTCTTTTTTTATCATATAACTTGTGTGTTTTGTGTGCAGAGTTACCTGCTAATACCAATGGATACCTTCTCATAAATGCTAATGGAGGGCTGAACCAAATGAGATTTGGGGTCAGGCTTTTGTGTGGTTTCTCTCAGTTGTTATCTTCTCTTGATAAGTTTCTAGGCTGATTTGTTTAACCATTTTAGAATGCAGATATGTGATATGGTTGCTGTGGCCAAAATTATGAAGGCAACTTTAGTTCTTCCCTCACTTGACCACAGTTCGTATTGGGCGGATGACAGGTTAGTTCTTCACCTTATTGTAGAAGTTTACGAAAGGAATGAATAATTAAAACACTACCAGCCGGTGTCATGATAACTAAACTTTCAGTTCGTTTTATGTTATGCTCCTAGCTTATTTTCTTAGTCCACCGTGTTTGCAGTGGCTTTAAGGATCTATTTGATTGGCAACACTTTATTGAGGAGTTGAAGGATGATATACACATAGTTGAGACGCTGCCATCAGAATTAGCCGGAGTCGAGCCTTTTGTGAAGACACCCATATCATGGTCTAAGGTATAAATATTGCTTTCTTGATATTTCGTTATTACTGTGGCCCTCGGTTCACATGTACAGAATTGTTTCGAAGAAGACCCTCCGTCGGTCAATTATTAATATCCCTTGTTACAGGTTGGTTACTACAAGAAAGAGGTCCTTCCGTTGTTGAAACAGCATATCGTAATGTACTTAACTCACACTGACTCCCGGCTCGCCAACAATGACCTGCCTGATTCTGTACAAAAGCTTCGTTGCCGAGTAAACTACAGGGCGCTTAAATATTCAGCTCCAATAGAGGAACTGGGAAATGTTCTAGTTTCTAGGATGAGGCAGAACAGAGGTCCATACCTTGCTCTTCATTTAAGGCAAGTTGCTTTATTTATTCTGTCAAATTTGTGATTGATATGATGACACTGTGCCATATGCAAGTTTATTTAAGATAAATATCTATGGAAGACAAGTTTGACTTGGCTTGGTGTATTTAGCTCGTGACATACATCCATCCTCTACAGGTATGAGAAGGATATGCTGGCTTTCACAGGGTGCAGTCACAGTTTGACAGCTGAAGAAGACGAAGAATTACGGCAGATGCGGTATGAGGTTGCTCACTGGAAAGAAAAAGAGATAAATGGAACAGAGAGAAGACTGCAAGGTGGTTGTCCATTGACTCCAAGAGAAACCTCGCTTCTGCTGAGGGCTTTGGAATTCCCATCAAGCTCCAGGATTTACCTCGTAGCTGGTGAAGCTTATGGAAACGGAAGCATGGATCCCCTCAACACAGACTACCCCAACATTTTCTCACATTCAACACTAGCCACCAAAGAAGAGCTGAGTCCTTTTAATAATCACCAGAACATGTTGGCTGGTTTAGACTATATTGTTGCACTTCAGAGCGAGGTCTTTCTCTACACTTATGATGGGAACATGGCAAAAGCTGTTCAAGGTCACAGGCGATTCGAGAACTTCAAAAAGACGATCAACCCAGACAAGTAAATGCACCTGAGTACATCCACTAAGTTTGTAGGATAAATTTTATTATAATTTTTTGTCACAACTTTTATCTGTTGGACGCAGGATGAGCTTTGTGAAACTTGTTGATGCATTGGATGAAGGGAGAATTTCTTGGAAAAAATTCAGTTCCAAAGTAAAAAAGCTACACAAAGATCGAAACGGAGCTCCATATAACAGAGAATCAGGGGAGTTTCCGAAGCTAGAAGAGAGTTTCTATGCTAATCCTCTTCCCGGGTGTATTTGCGAGACTACAGATGAAGAAGAAGAGAGTATGATGCGACGGACATAAACATGGGAGGATATGCTTCTGGTAATTGTTTTTAGTTTACAGTTAACAAAAAGAAGAAGAAGAAAGGAATCGTGATTTTGTTGTCTCCTGAAGCCAGAGAGTGATGATTACCAAAAGCTCAAGATTGAGAAAATGGTTTAAAAGACAAATTTGAGAAAACTACATAGACTCGTAAGGTATGTCCATCCCCAAGTCAATGCTATCGACAAAGTTGGCATTGAGGTATGTCCATCCACGGAGATTTGTGAAAGTGGTTAAACAAAGATTCATTGTTTGTAACGATACAATTTTCATTTTTGTTTTTAACTCCAAATCAACTTTTGTTCTTTCACACGCATTAATAACATAGTAGATATATTGCTACATACTTCTTTCTCCTAATTAACAGCGTATTTATAACAGGTATCAGATGCAAGACTGTTCCCAAAACTGTTAAATTATTTCTTGCTACTTTAATGATACAAAAAAGTACTAAGAAATACACAATATCAATTCATTGATCTTGTAATGTCTGTAGATAATCATCAAAAGTTGTAGATATGATATGCAACACCGAACAGGCTATGTCCCACCACGACAAGAAATTTCATTTGAGCCTTATAAGTGACAATAAGATATGTGGCCTATCGTAGCTACTATCAACAAAATTTGGTTTTAAATACATGGTTTTGTCGAACGAATTTGACCGCGAGGTTGTTAGTGTCCACCAAATAGCAACTAAAACTTGGTGACGTAGAAAAGTTAACAGTTGAACAGTTCTACCAATTGACAGAAAAAAAAAATTGTGTACTAATATGTGTAACGTTTAATACTTTTTGAATTGCAACAAATTAAACATTTTTGATGACTGTTAGTGAAAAATCTCCAAAATTTCGTACGTTGGTTGTGGAACATTTGGTCTTTCGGATGATTTAAAAGGACTTGGATCGATAATTTGTATTTATTTGAACATGTACTAAACTGATTTTTTCAGAAATGACCTAAAACTTGTAGTCAATTGCAAAAGTAACCTACGTTTTCATATTTTTCTAAAATTTTTTTTGCTCTATTCATTCTAGAAGATCAAGTTATTTACGATTTTTTTTTCTTTTCGGAAATGATTGTTTTATTCTATCGTCTTCATATTTCTCTTTAATTACAATGTTGTCATTATCATCAATTTTTGAAAGATACGAGTGATGGTTCTCCAATGGTGGCTCTTCATATTTTCTTTAAAAACTTTACATATTATACTTTACTCTTCAATATTATTAGTGATTATTATAATTATTAATTATTTTAAAAACTAATAAAATACACTATTTACGAGATATGAAAATAAAATATTTTTACGAAAATATAATCATATGTAGTTAAAATAACTATAAATAGTATAAAAAGTGATTTTTGTAGTTAAAATATCTCCAATGTAAAATTTTATTTTTCTTCCAAAATAGGGTGAATCTTTTTGTAACTCCACTCTATTCTAGAGTGAAAAATAAAAGAATAAACAAAAGATAAATACATTACTCATTTATTTTTTACTCCAATGCAAAATAAAGGAATAAACAAAAGATAAATGCATGTCCTATGCAAAAGTAACTCCATTTTTATTTCAATATAGAGTTGAAAATTGAGTAGAGTTAAAATATTTTTTACTCCAAATTATGTTTGGAAATGATAATAGAATGAGGTTAGAGATATTCTTATTTACTTTGTCTCGACAGTTTTTGATTAGACTACTTACAATGGACCAATTAAATATTTTTTTAAATTATTGAATACTTACTGTGGCCTATTGAAAAAATGTAAAAACATTACGTGGATTGTTTACTGTTGAATTTATTCAACATGTTGAAATGTCAAAAAGATGGAGTCCACAACCATTTTTTTTTGTTTTTTTATTGGTTATTGATATTAATTAGATTTTTCATATTCACCTTCTTCATTATAACTCATTTATTCCACATCAAATTTATTTATTTATTTTCTTACATTATATCAAAAATTATAATTTTTAGTGATATGTAAATAGAGACTAGTTTATGTTTTAAGTGTTATTATTTAGTTACTAATCAAAATATGAAATAAACATAAATCAATAAGATGTTGATTTTGTTTTAATAAAAAATCATTATGAAATATAAATATTAAATGTATATGTGGAATAAAGAGAAGATGATGTGTTAAAGTAAAAGTGTAAAATAGGGTTTGAAAAAATTGAACCAATGTGCATAGTCTTATGGGTTATATATTTTTTTTTTGATGAAATTTCATATTTATTGATCAGAGGGAAATTTACAAAAGAATTGGCCTAATAAAAAATAAGAGGTCTAAAGTATCATAATTGCAAAAATAAACTTAGAGTCAAGGTGACACTTCAAACCATCTGCAAAGAAGGCCTTCCAACTTGTGCCCCCGGCGATACTTAAGAGAGCTAATGCGATTGCGCATTGTCTTATCAATAAGACGCGTCATCTGCGATGTCGTAGACCACGGCTTCTGGTGTCGTCGCCCATTCCGTTCCCTCCATATACTATAAATGGTCAGTTGAAATACCAGTCTGACCAGCACCGAGTCAAGAGCAGGAGTGCGAGTTCGCTGAATAGACAGCAGAGTTGCAGACCAGTCTGGATTCATCCTTCGACCAAGTAAACGTCCTGCCACATTATCCCAGACCGTGTAACTGTAGGGGCACGCAAAAAATAAATGATCCCTAGTCTCATCGGGTTCTCCACACAGAGTACAAGGTTGAGTGATTCCCCATGTACGCATTCGATTTCCGGTGGACCACACAACCTTACAACCTATTTTTATATTTTTAACTTGGACAACCTATTTTTAACAGCCAACCAAGTCATGAAACTGTAACGAGGAATCCCTTGCGTAAACCACACAACCTTACACCAAGGTACAATCTCACGCTTATCTCTGATCTGCTGCCAAGTTTCTGAAGTGGAAAACATACCCTTGAACTGATCATCAGACTGCCTCCAAACCACGATATCCTTACCATTGTCTGAGCAAGGAACTGGCGCTTCTTTTATCCGATGGCAGAGGGAAGGAAATAGTCTCCCACGGCGCTCCCTAATATTCCAGCCTCCATTAGTAACGACCTCTCCAACTCGAGCATTGCGTGGAACACCTAAGTGCATTGGACCGGCGTCGCCAGTAATATCTATGAGCTTCCCCTGATCAAGCCAATTGTCAAACCAGAAGAAAGCATCATTTCCATTCTGAACAGCCACCTTCAGAAAAGGATATGCAGTGTCTCTAAGCTTTAGGAGTTTACGCCAAATATTTATTTGTATTATGGGTTATATTTTTGATAGGCCTGATATTTATTTGTATTAGCTTTTTATTTCTTTTGATGTTTGTTCAGTTTCATGATTTCTCATTTATTTTGTTTAAAACTTTAATCCTTACTGATTCCATCTAAAATGAATCCAATGAATTCAATGTTAAAAATGAACAACATAAGAAAATATATAAGGAATGTTGAAAATAAAAAGAATTCAAAAAAATAAAATAAGATTGGTCATTTTATTTAACTTTGTTTAAATTTAACAAAAATAACTGTAGGTGATATTATTTTTTTTATAAATAAAAAAGGAACTTGGGGTGTATTCAATTTAAAGTTTGAGGTAATTTGATTTTTAACATGTTTTAGATGATTTCAATGAATTGTAGAGTTTATGGTGATTTTTGTTAAACCACTCTAGAATATTACCTAAAACTATGAGATTTGAGTTCTAATTTTTTTATGAGATTTGAGTTCTAATTTTTTTAACTAAAAATTATATCCAAACATTCTAAAATCACTTACAACTTTAAAATTGTACAGCTTAAAATATTTCAATAACAGTGCATTTCAGAGTACTTTATACAATATTAAGTTTAATAACAGTAGATTTTATATAAATTTTTAAAATTTTTATTTGGATAAGAGTGAAATTGTCATTTTAATACAAATCAGTTAAAATTTTCAACTAAATGTAATAAAAAAAAGGCTTGTCAAAAAGGTAATAGTTTTCACACTAAGACATTATTAGACACGAGACAAAACGACAAGATTACTTTAGTCAGAAAGAGAAGAAAGAAACTGACCGGCGCTTCTTCTCCATCTCATGGTCCTACGCAGCCTTTTCCCCTTCTCTCTCTGAGACCACCACCACCACGAGGATCATCATATTTTTCTTCTTCTTCTTCATCATCATCATCATCATCATCTTTTCCTCTAAATTATCTAAAATTATTTTCCTTTCTTTAGTTCCCGATCCCTTTTCGCCTTTCTCTCAGCGTTTCCTCAAATTTATGCTATCCGTTTTTTTCCTCTTCAAATTGTTCTGTGTATAGGTGAGAGAGATCTTCTTTACCTTTCTTCTTATCTTAAACCGTTTGATCACGAATGTTTTGCAATTAGTATTTCATTGGTCTTTTGCCCTCTTTGGTTTTATTCTAATTTCACCTCCCGATCTATTTTTTAGGGATTTCAGAAGGGTTTAAGAGTTTCAAAGTGGATCTAAGTTTGTGTCCTTTGTTTTTTCTTCTATGTCCTAATCAAAACTCTTGAAAAGGTTAACAAAAAAAATTGCAATAGAATGGAATTTACCCCATCAATCACTGTCTTTTTAAGTAGTTGGGAACAATATTTCCTCAAACTCGAGTTATCTTCTCTTGTCAGAAACTATCTTGTTTGACTCAAAATGGACCATGTCCATAAAAGAAAGAAAAATAAATAAATAATCGTCTTTCTGTTAGCGCTCTTAAGCTTATTCTTGTCACTGATACTGTGCTCATATGTTGCAGTGAAGTTTAGTTATGTCCAAGAATGAAGAAGGAAGTAGTAGTCCGAGCTGGGGAGCTTCTTTTTTCATGCCAACGTCAGAAGATGTTGCCACCGCTTTTGCTGCTGCTGCCTCTGCCATAAACCCCCCAAGGCCTTCCGTTGTCTTCTCATCAAAAGATGAAGGCGGTGATAGCCCTCTGGAGAGACTACAGAGGCAGGTCTCCAAAGCGGTTAGAAACTTCTACGAGACTCCTAAATCGAAGAGTACAGTGTACAATCCTGAGGTTTTGACCAGCCAGAAGCGTCAGTGGGCGAAATATCAGGTCCAGTATTTGGTACGTTTTGACCAATCAGTCATGGCTATATTTCACTTGGATGGATCTTCAAACTGTTTTTTTTTTTAATGTTTCGAACAGGATCATAGACCATTAAAGGATCCCTCGAGGCTTTTTGAAAGTGTTGTCGTGGTTGGACTTCATCCTAATTGTGATATTCAAGCACTTGAAAGCCAGTACATTGCACGGAAATCCGAAGGCTCTACCGGGAGATTGCGAAGTGCACTTCAAGTCTCTCAAAATCATTCCCGTGTTGAACCCACTCTCGAACCTCAGGTCAGCTATCATCCATCTTTTTCTTGTTTTTTTTTTGTTTTTTTCTTATCTGCAAGCTGTTAAGTATATATACCTTTATTTTCAGGTCTTACTTGTGTACCCTCCGGACAAGGAACCTCCAATTAAATTCAAGGATCTTCATTCCTTCTGCTTCCCTGGAGGCATTGAGGTACTTTACTCAGTTTCCTCATTTCGTTGGTTGCTCTTTAAGCTTAAACTCGTTTAGAAGGAAAACGTTTCTGAGCTGAGATGTCCTCATTCGGGGTTAAATGTTTCTGTGTACTTTACCATTGATAACTTGTTTACTTGCTGTGTCTTTGAATTCATGCTGGTGGTGACTATTTGTTTCAGGTCCATGCTGTTGAGAGAACCCCTTCCATGAGCGAGTTGAGTGAGATCATTCTCAGTCAGGTTAATATACTGTGGATTTCGTCATTTTTGTTAACTTAAGTTCGCAAGGCTAAGAAGTTTTTTTTATTCACGGAAACATAAACTGATTTTAGAAACGGTGATGCTAAAATTTGCAGGAACATCTTAGGCCTAGTGACCTTTCATTTGTATTTAGGTTACAGGTAAGAATCAGACTATATCTCCTTTTGTTTTAAACCTTTAATACATTTTCTATGTGGATGAGTCATTTGTTTCCTCTTCAGGTTGCTGATAATTCGACTCTGTATGGATGTTGCTTACTAGTGGAGGAAATAGTGAACAAACCGTCCAGATTGCTTTCCACGGTTTTGGACAAACAACCTGCTTGCTCATCACTAAGTCGTTATGTTATGACAACTCGCAGATGCTACTGCATCCTTACCAGGCTGCCCTTTTTTGAATTGCATTTCGGTGTATTAAATAGGTGATATATCCTGTGGCTAAATCTTCCTTGTTGCAAATTTCGCTTGTGCCTCACATTGATACTTGTTTTTATTTTTTATTTTCTTGATGCAGCATCTTCTTGGAAGAAAGACTGGAGCATCTGATTAGTGGCATTAGTTGTGCATCTTTAGAACCCCCAAGCATTGGAGAAAGCTTAAATGACTCAACACTCAAACAAAGAGACTCTGGTGGTGAGACAAATGAACAATCTGGTGAAGCTGAAGAAAGTTTAGATAATGGGACCTGTGATGAGACTCGGAAACTTGAGAGGGTTGGGATGTGTTTTCCAGAATCTAACAACCATGTGACCGAAGCTGATGATTCCTCGCCAGTTATCAGAGAAAGCTGCTTACCAAATCCAGGACCTCTTCTTCGATGCCCTTATTTGGATGAGGTCTCTGATTCTAGCTCTAGGTACATACATGGTCAATATATATTCCTTCATCTGTTAAGTCGCATAATAGAAAAAACAATCCCTTTACTAGTAATGTGACTATTATCTTGTTGATCAAAAGAATCCCGAGGGTTTGCATTGATTTGAAACTTTTGCAAAGGAAGTAACTTGCTTTTTGCAGCTTTCAGGCCGAGCCTTGCGAGAGGAGGCAGTTTAGGACCAATGCAGGTGACACAGAGACAAATGAAGCATCCTTTTCTGGACAAGAAGATGGAAGCAGTAATCTTGATGTACTTGAGTGGGCAAAGGTTGGTATCTTGAAAGTTTCCTGTGTTGTGTGTTTGCCATGTGTATTCATGCTCTTTAACAAATTCTCTTTCAGTCCAAAAAGAATGGGTCGTTGCAGATACTAAGCGAGTATTACCAATCAAAATGCCCGGAAAGAGGTTCAACTATTACATTTCATCCTTTGGAGCATCTTCATCCAGTCAATTATCATAGACCCGATGAAGCTGCGTTGCATACTATCGGATCAGCAATTGACCTAAGATCATGCAGCACTAGTCTAGAATTCGCAGAGGTACCACAATCAGATCGTTTTTATGCTGCATATATATGATTTTCTTCAAACTCTTAAATTCCTTGGTTTATATAGGCACACACTGCGCTCATGGCTGAGGAAGAAGCAGCTGCACTATCAACATGGGCTGTCGCTTCCCTATGTGGATCACTGCGCCTTGACAATGTAAGTTCTCCCTTTTCATGATGACTACTTGCCTATGTCGATATTCATTCTCATATGATTTTTGTTCTTCAAATTCTGATACTTGTATTATCTTTGCAGGTTTTGATGATCCTAGCAGGAGCACTGCTTGAGAATAAGATTGTATTTATTTGCTCCAACTTGGTAAAGCAACATATCTACTTTATTTTCCTTCTAGCTTATTCCTCTTTACTATTTAGTAACTTGTGTGTGTGTTTCTCTGGAAATACATAGGGAATCTTAGCTGCATCAGTTCTATCTATTATCCCTTTAATCCGTCCCTTTCGGTGGCAGAGCCTTTTAATGCCGGTATTATCCTCTTTATCTTCACTTGCAATAGTGTCGGTTTAACTAATTAGCTGGTCTTGATCTCCAGGTTTTGCCAGATGATATGCTGGAGTTTTTGGATGCCCCAGTTCCTTACATAGTGAGTTTTGTGAGCATGATTCCTTGGTTGTAAGATCCGCATCATATTAACAAGCTATGCTCTCATTCTAGGTTGGGGTAAAGAACAAAACAAGCGAAGTTCAGTCGAAACTAACAAATGTTATCGTCGTGGATGTTATTAAGAACCAGGTCAGTTTCTGCCTTTGCCCTCGTATTGATAGAGCAACTTATATTTTTCCTTGGCCTATGAACCTATAACTAGGATTCGTTGATCTATGTTTCTAATTACGTTTCAGGTTAAGTCACCAAGTATTCCTCAGCTGCCTCAGTATCGAGACTTATATAATGCACTGAGTCCTTATCACTCAAAGCTCGTTGGAGAAAGCTATCTTGCAAAGAAAAGACCTGTTTATGAATGTACTGATGTGCAGGTCTCTCTCTCTCTTTGCCCTAGACATTCGGCGTACTATTTCTAACCACTTGTCATCAATTGTCTATTTTTTATAATCAAAAGGTGGAAGCTGCAAAAGGCTTCCTGGATGTCCTAAGGTTGTACCTGGATTCTCTTTGCTCTAATCTTCAGTCACACACTATAACAAATGTGCAATCCAACAATGATAAGGTTTGTTTTTTGTTTTCATTCAAAAGATTTCTATCCTAGAAGCGTTTTGAGACGAGGATATGTTTTGCTATCTTTCAGGTATCACTTCTCCTAAAGGAAAGTTTCATTGACTCGTTTCCTAGTCGTCATCGCCCGTTCATGAAGGTGACATCCCCCTTTCTTCTTTTTTTTTTGTACAAATAGTGTGATGTTCAGTCTGGACTTTGCTAATTGTATGGCTTTGATGTTGTGATGGGAACAGCTATTCTTGGATACACAACTCTTCTCTGTACATACAGATCTTGTTCTTTCCTTCATCCAGAAGCTATAGGACTCCCTCTCTCTCTACATGTATAAGTAAAAGCATGTCTTGTTGGTGAGACAAAAGTGCCATCAATTCTGTGTTATTTGTAACTTCTTGTTTGAGAAATAGTGCAAGGGAGAAAAGACTTCCCTATATGAGGATTTGATATTTTGACTCTTCATAGTAAACAAAAGTTATATTTGTGCTACTAGGTGTTGTTTTCACGGGAGTTAGTATCATCAATAAATAATAGCGTGTGATGTATTCTGGGCGTTATTTTTTATAATCCCAGTTTCTATTTGTTTGCTTATTTAATGGTTGTATTTGTTATGTTTCCAAGTTCTTGTGATTCCATAGGTTTACTGACCGCAATAAAAACATTTTCGGGACAGTTTAATACCAACAGAACATAAGTGCTTCCTACCATAATCAGTATGCACCTGTTACTTGATCTTATCTCATATAGGCTCTCAAATGTGAAAAAATAAATAAAATAAGCTCTCAAAGATATGAATAAATTACATGGAGGGACACATTTTCACTTTCTAACTATACTTGGAGTCATTTTTTGAAACTTCGCCTGAAGGCAAGCATTTCGAATTGTTTTTTTTTTAGGGGGTGTTAGTGGGATGAGATTTATAATGAGTTTTAGAATTTCTAAGTCTAGTGTTATTGGTTTATAGATTCTCATATTCTCATTAAAATCTGTTGTTATTGGTTTGATGATTCTATAATTATATACAAAATCATTTGTTATTCAAAAAGTTTAGATTTTAATGATTCTACAAATCTACTAAAGTAAGTGTTATCCGGAGTTGAATTCTTATCATTTTAACTCATAAATTAAGATTTTGAGAATACTATATGTTTACTTTGAATTCTTAGAATCATTACATTACTTTATTTTCATAGATTTTCACAATATACAAAATTCTCTACATCTTTTTCCAAATTTAACAAATTTCTCAATTTTTAAAATCAATAAACTTTATAAAAATCTAAGTTCCACTAACACCCCCTTAACACTTCAAAGACTTTAGCTTTGCATCGATAAAAAACCTCAAGCGGAAGTGAGATACCACAGCATATAAGAAATTTATTTTAAAGAAGTCCCTTTTTACCGAGAAAGTTTTGTTAGTTTTCTACATTATTTATTATGTAAGAAATTGTTGTCTTTTAGTTTTAATAAATTGTTGACATAAAATGTTTAGTTTTGCTAAATCTATACTAATAAAAAAGATATTTTGAAACTCTATAGAGTGTCTACATCAGCGAAAAATACTTATACCGAAAGATGACAGTACTAAAGAAAATAAAATAATAATTAAATATACATATAAGAAAAAATAAATAATAAGTAAATATAAAACATAAGAAATATAAATATTACATCAAGCAACACTAAGAAAGTATATAATATAAGAAAAAATAAATAATAAGTAAATATACAATATAAGAAAATAGAAATATTACATTAAATATCTATTATAATATTATCATTTGATATAAAAACAAGAAAATTAGAATAAGTAAATATACAATTAAGAAATAAAAAATGTAAATAAAGCATCTATCTAGAAAATGTATAGTAAATCTATATTAAAACTTTTTGAGGTTCCATAGAGCGTCCACATCAGCGAAAAATACTTCTACCGAAAGATGACACATGACATTGTTACTAAAAAATAATAATAAGTAAATATACATATAAGAAAAAATAAATAATAAGTAAATATACAAAATAAGAAATATAAATATTACATTAAACAATAATAAGTAAGTTTACAATATAAAGAAAAATAAATAATAAGTAAATATACAATATAAGAGATAGAAATATTACATTAAAAATCTATTATAATATTACCATTTGATATAAAAGCAAGAAAATTAGAATAAGTAAATATACAATTAAGAAATAAAAAAATCTAAATTAAGCATCTATCTTGAAAATGTTTAGTAAAATAAATAATAACTAAATACACAATATAAGAAATAAAAATACTATATTAAAAATTTATCGTAATATTAGAATAAGTAAATATAAAATCTAAGAAAAAAATAAATAATAAGTAAATATAGTATATAAAAAATAAAAATATTATATTAAATATATATCGTAATATTATCATTAATATAAAAGCAAAAAATTTAGAATAAATAAATATATAAAATAAGAAAAGATATCGATAAATTATTTTTCATATATTTAGTTGACTATAATATCTTTCAATTACAATAAAAAATATCGATAAATTATATTTTTTTTATATAATATGATTTTCAAATAAAATCACAATTTTTTTTTGCTTATTTTTAAGAGATATAAAAAACTAGAAAGAAATTTTAAAAATAAACATCGTTTGATCAAATAGTTACAAAATAGTTACAAAATAGGTTAATGAGGTAGATGTAATATATTTTATCATTGATAAAGTTATTTGTTTTCTTAATATTAAATTTGCTTTTAAATTTAATGTTTTCATGTTTGTGGAACTTAATAGAACCATAATTAAAATACCAAAGAAAATCTGAATTCTGATTTTAAGATTATTTAAAATAAAGTTTAGTTTCTATTTAATAAATCAAAAGTATAAAGCTATTTAGAATTTTTAAAATATTTTAATTAATGTAAACATTGATATGTGTTTATTAGCTTCCAAAAAGGCATTAACTACTTTTTTTTATCAACTTGTATGAACTACTTTTATGCATGTAACTTTCTATTGATCATCGCTTTATCTTCTAATGTTTTTTTTAAAACGTCACCATATAAGTTGATAAATATTATAAAAATACATGCATATTTAATCGATAAATAAAATTAATTTGATTTGATTTAATTATAATAAAAATAATTATACTCACAATATGAGTAACTTGACTAATTCAATTTATATTTAAAATCTTAGATTTAACTACTATAAAAATATCAATTATTATAATATATTTATTTAGAAATATTTATATCCGTACGAGAAACTTACCTAGTAATAATAATAAAATACGTGTACGCTAGAAGCTTCTTCAAAGGATGCAAAAAGAGCCTGGAAGTTTCAACCATAACACGTGGCTCTTTATTAGCCTTCCAGTGTTATCATTTCCTCCACTTGGAGTCTTCCCAACATTTTTTTACTTTTTTTTTTTTCTGTTTCCTAAAACAATTGAATAATTATTGCTATTAAATGCTTAAAAGAATAATGTTTTCTCCACTCTCCAAATTTTCCAAGGCAAAGCCACGTGTCGAAGCTAGAAATAGACGATGTTGTAAAATTTAGAAAATGTGGACAATAAAAGCAATATATATATATATGTAAGTTTAATTTCTTTTAAATAGATCATAAGTAATTAAATTGGTTTTGTCCGGTGTTTTACGGTTTCTCTGCAGTCTGACTCTCGTGCACCACAATAATAATGGCTAATAACGAGGAACACTCGGAAGATTCGAACCTCAATGGAGAAGACTCGTTCGAGGCTGTCAAACAACGTCTCAAGGATCGATCAAAGGTATCATCGCCTCCTCTCCTTAGATTCGATTTTGGGACAAATCGTATTGACAGGATTTTCATCTTGCAGAAAGTTGTTCAGACGAGAGAGTTATTGTCTAAACAAGCGGTGCAGACGCGCGAGATCTTATCGAAACAGGCCGTTAAGATCGCCAAACAAGCCGAAGAACACGAAAGATTCATCAATAAGGTATCATTAAAGCTTGTTGGTTAGTTTTATTTGAATGGCAAAAAAAAAAATATGAGAAAGTGTTTTGATTTTTTTTTTTTTTTTGCCTTGTGGTGCTGAAACAATTTATATGAATCTTGATTCATGATTAAAGCCAAATTTCTTGATTGTTTTGAAAATTTGTCATCTCTTGATTTGCAATGTTATTCTTTTTAAGGTTACACATCTTGTTGGGGTGCTCGGATTTGGAGGATTTTGTTTCCTACTTGGGGCAAGTGAGTTGAACATATATAAATACCAAAGTTGATATTTGATTCAAATCAATGTTGCTATTAACTTTAATGTTCTGTTCTCAGGGCCACAGGACATTCCTCTCGTTTACTGCTTCTTCTATGTCATCT
Organism: Brassica rapa; assembly: GCF_000309985.2. NCBI lineage: Eukaryota > Viridiplantae > Streptophyta > Magnoliopsida > Brassicales > Brassicaceae > Brassica > Brassica rapa. The sequence continues at coordinate 7,259,114 of NC_024798.2, read as the reverse complement.
TTGTCCCTCTCCGATGGATATATTACCGGTTTAAGAAGTGGCATTATTATCTTCTGGTAACGTCCCTTTTGAGGTTTTGTTAATCAACCAACCAAACACCATTTTGATTATATTCTTAAAGCATTTTTTTTTGTAATGATAGGACTTTTGCTACTACGCCAACACAATCTTCTTGGTTGATCTTCTTCTGTACCCTAAAAATGAAAAGCTTTTCATGGTTTGCTTTTCCTTTGCAGAGGTATGCTTCTGTTAACTACATGGACACATGTATATGATGAGTCTGTGTAAGCTAACTTAACGACTTGGTTGTGTCTTCTTATACTGTTGTTCATCTGCAGGGACCATTGGCATGGGCGCTTATTGTCTGGCGTTGCAGCCTGGTTTTTAGTTCCGTCGATAAGATTGTTAGTGTTCTTATACATCTTTTGCCTGGTGAGTTTATATAATCTTTCTTTCAGAGCTTCGTAACTGGGCTGTGTTTGCTTAAGCAATATGTTGTCTCCTGGATTCTTAAGTCATGCAATGACTTTGGTTTGCAGGGCTCGTGTTCTTCACGATTAGGTGGTGGAATCCAGAGACTTTCGCAGCTATGCACCCTGTTGGCACTGCTCGTAGGGTTTCATGGCCTTACGTGGATGATAAGCCTTACCTTTTCACATGGCTGTTTCTCATCCCCTTGGTGGTTTATACTCTTTGGCAAGTGCTTTATTTTCTGATCGTCAATGTCTTGCGGAGGCAGAGACTCCTGAGAGATCCTGAAGTTATGACTTCGTACAGGTATCAATCATCCGTTATAATATCTTGTCTTCTCACCGTAGGCTGAACACGACCTCTGATCTCTGTAGAGAGCTGTCGAAGAAAGCTCAAAAGGCGAACAATAAGTTGTGGCAGCTAAGCGGTATCCTAGGGGATCAGAATCGTATGTGGATGTACATCCTGTTCCAGGCCATCTTCACGGTTGCGACCATGGCATTGACCGTACCTATCTTCTTATCGTATAGACTTCACGTCATCTTTCAGATCCTGAAGATTTCGGCGGCTGTGTGGAACGGAGGTAGCTTTTTACTAGAGGTAATGCCACGACAAGTGATCCAGAAAGAGAAGAAGAAAAAAACAGAGATGCAGCCTATAGAGGAGCACCTTCCCGCACAACATGAACCGGTCTCACCTCCAACTCAGTATGAAGCAGAATCTACCACTGAAACATGAGGAGGAGGGTACATTTAAAATAATGTTTCAGAATCATGACTGTTTTTTTTAATTATTTCTGTTACGGTTTGTCCCTCCTGTTACGTCATTTTAAAAGGTAATAGTGTTTGAATTTGTATGTTACCTTTTCTTTTCTTTTATTTTCACTTCTCTCTACCACAAAGTTTAGTTCAAGAATAAATAGCAAACAACTTAATGCAAAATCAAAATCGCTCTAATACGAGTGTGGAAACGAAAAAAAAAACTATATTCTATATAATATAGAGAAATGGAAATAGTGATAAATATCAATATAATATATCTATATTGATATTGGCGGTTCAAGATCAGTTTCACGAAAATTGTATATTCCCTTATAAGGTTCTACAACGTGAAAATTCTCTTTAACAGAATTTTAACGTTAGCGGCCGTGACCAAGAAACCATTGAGTCCGCTCAGTGGGTTGGGAATGTTCGATTTATCAATTTATCTAGTAAACTATTAGGAGTTCATGTAAGGTATAGTAGATCAGATCAGAGCAATGAGTGTACTTATTAGATATAATAAGTAAATTAAACCTAATAGAATTGTAAATAAAATATGACATGTTAATCAAACAATAAACTTACTTGTTGTAAATAACACCTTGTTGTTGCATTAAAACATATAAATGTTGACTAATCTGGCTAACATTGAAATTGGTAAAATGAAATGGTTGAATAACTGAGAAATGAAATTATTCAGAAATACACATTAAATTCAAAGATCACGCATTTTATGCATTTTATTTATGGTAGTAGATCCATAAAATATAAAAAAATTATTTGTGATTGTTCCAGAAGAAATGAAAGAAAAGATATGGTTATCCGACTGTTGCTGAGTAATTTTTGGATATCAAACGGATCTTTCCAGAAAGTAATTTTAATGTGGCCGATTTCTCTTCTTTTACACACTTCTTCAAGCAAGCCTAGAGTACGAGATTAGAAACACTTGTCTAAGTCAGAAGGCAAGCTATAATGGTCTCAATGATTCCAAACATGTTTCAATCCTCCAACATTTATACTTAGAGTCTTGCAACAGAAATAGTAAATAGGAAAGGTTGAGGAAATATATTACTCACTATGATATATTTTAGACTATTTTCTTCGCATGAGAAACTATATGGTTTAATGTACAACGAGAACTGACTAGCAGCAAAAAATAGATTAACATGACTCAATTACAGTAACATTCAGTTATGACACCACACAGTTCAACACATCACAAGACATTCATCACCACATTCCATGACTTGATTTATTGGGTACAACCAAACTCCTACCCAACAGACCTAATGCACTCATCAATGCTTTACTGTGAATATCCGCATACAATTTCTTTGGCTTCCTACTGGGATGCCAGCGACAAAAAGGGATCGTGGGTATGGCGGAAACTGCTCAAACTTAGACTCATTGCATACGAATGCATTTGGTTCGACGTTAGAAATGGGCAGATTGATTGATATAACAGGAGAGCTGGGCATAAGCTACCTTTGAGCGAGCAGGTCTGCAACGCTCGCTGAAGCAACCCCACGACGAAAACTGGAACATTCGGAGGTGTGGTCAGCGGCGATACCCCCAGCTGTGCGACACGCTTGCTGAGACTCCACGGCCGGTAGCTGCTGCAGGACCAGATATAGCTCTATGGAGACATGACCAGGATGATTTCAAACCATACGTCTCAGCTACCAAGACATGGAACTACCTGAGAGTTACAAAGACAAAGTATAACGCCCCGACCGTCCATGGCTAATGGGCCACCCACGCCCGCTCTCTCGGCCCGTGGACCCCATTCCGTTCCAACGATCGGTCCGTTAATTTTTCTAAAGGCTCGAAATCATTGTTTACTGACCCTGCAATCACCACCCGACCTTTTCCCATGCTTTGGCCTCACTCGCACGCTATCGCGAATCACTTCCCGATAGGTCACCCATCCTTCCACTACTTCAGCTCAAGCACGCTTAACTCTGGAGTTCTTTCAGGATGTGCTCCGGAAAAAGTAAGTCAACTTTGGTGACATAGGTAGCCAAATCAATTATCTTAAGCCTTTTTCAAATATCACAACTCGGGATGTTACAATTCACCCCCTCTCAAAGAACGCAACGTCCTCGTTGCGGCCCACGACAGGTCTAAAGACACCTCTCAGGTAAGAACTGAGATGGCTAACTAGCTCTGATACCACTTATAACGCCCCGACCGTCCATGGCTAATGGGCCACCCACGCCCGCTCTCTCGGCCCGTGGACCCCATTCCGTTCCAACTATCAGTCCGTTAATTTTTCTAAAGGCTCGAAATGATTGTTTACTGACCCTGCAATCACCACCAGACCTTTTCCCATGCTTTGGCCTCACTCGCACGCTATCGCGAATCACTTCCCGATAGGTCACCCATCCTTCCACTACTCCAGCTCAAGCACGCTTAACTCTGGAGTTCTTTCAGGATGTGCTCCGGAAAAGGTAAGTCAACTTTGGTGACATAGGTAGCCAAATCAATTATCTTAAGCCTTTTTCAAATATCACAACTCGGGATGTTACAATTCACCCCCTCTCAAAGAACGCAACGTCCTCGTTGCGGCCCACGACAGGTCTCAAGACACCTCTCAGGTCAGAACTGAGATGGCTAACTAGCTCTGATACCACTTATAACGCCCCGACCGTCCATGGCTAATGGGCCACCCACGCCCGCTCTCTCGGCTCGTGGACCCCATTCCGTTCCAACGATCGGTCCGTTAATTTTTCTAAAGGCTCGAAATCATTGTTTACTGACCCTGCAATCACCACCCGACCTTTTCCCATGCTTTGGCCTCACTCGCATGCTATCGCGAATCACTTCCCGATAGGTCACCCATCCTTCCACTACTCCAGCTCAAGCACGCTTAACTCTGGAGTTCTTTCAGGATGTGCTCCGGAAAAGGTAAGTCAACTTTGGTGACATAGGTAGCCAAATCAATTATCTTAAGCTTTTTTCAAATATCACAACTCGGGATGTTACAATTCACCCCCTCTCAAAGAACGCAACGTCCTCGTTGCGGCCCACGACAGGTCTCAAGACACCTCTCAGGTCAGAACTGAGATGGCTAACTAGCTCTGATACCACTTATAACGCCCCGACCGTCCATGGCTAATGGGCCACCCACGCCCGCTCTCTCGGCCCGTGGACCCCATTCCGTTCCAACGATCGGTCCGTTAATTTTTCTAAAGGCTCGAAATCATTGTTTACTGACCCTGCAATCACCACCCGACCTTTTCCCATGCTTTGGCCTCACTCGCATGCTATCGCGAATCACTTCCCGATAGGTCACCCATCCTTCCACTACTCCAGCTCAAGCACGCTTAACTCTGGAGTTCTTTCAGGATGTGCTCCGGAAAAGGTAAGTCAACTTTGGTGACATAGGTAGCCAAATCAATTATCTTAAGCCTTTTTCAAATATCACAACTCGGGATGTTACAATTCACCCCCTCTCAAAGAACGCAACGTCCTCGTTGCGGCCCACGACAGGTCTCAAGACACCTCTCAGGTCAGAACTGAGATGGCTAACTAGCTCTGATACCACTTATAACGCCCCGACCGTCCATGGCTAATGGGCCACCCACGCCCGCTCTCTCGGCCCGTGGACCCCATTCCGTTCCAACGATCGGTCCGTTAATTTTTCTAAAGGCTCGAAATCATTGTTTACTGACCTTGCAATCACCACCCGACCTTTTCCCATGCTTTGGCCTCACTCGCACGCTATCGCGAATCACTTCCCGATAGGTCACCCATCCTTCCACTACTCCAGCTCAAGCACGCTTAACTCTGGAGTTCTTTCAGGATGTGCTCCGGAAAAGGTAAGTCAACTTTGGTGACATAGGTAGCCAAATCAATTATCTTAAGCCTTTTTCAAATATCACAACTCGGGATGTTACACAAAGCTTCCTTGGCATCGTATTGTGTGGTTCCCTCAGGCCATACCCCGACAATTCTTCATGGTATGGTTAGCTTTCAAGGACAGATTATCAACAGGCACTAGAAAAAGAGAATGGAGAATGGAGCAATGCTGTGTCTACTGCAGAGAGAAGGATGAAAGCAAAGATCATTTGTTCTTCGCTTGCCCATATACCTTCACAGTTTGGATGAATGTTGCAGAGAAATTACTGGGTCCAGCGATAACACCGGACTGGGAAGATACAGTCACCTCCCTGTTACGCCAGAACAGGAACAAACTCGATACTTTACTACTCCGCTTAGTTTTCCAGACAGCCATTTATATGCTGTTGAAGGAGAAGAACTCAAGACGGCATGGAGGTGTGTGCGCACCTGTGGATACAACTACTAAGGCCATTGGGAATATGGTCAAGAAGCGTATCTCATCTTTGAAGTATATGGGAAACCATAAGCGGAGAGGACTACTTGTGAGATGGTTTACTGTCTACACATTTTAGAACATATCATTCTTTTATTCTTTACAGATTAGTACTATAGATCTTCTTATGTAAATTTTTTTTCCACCTTTGATCAATAAATTTGATATTTAATCAAAAAAAAATATTGATAAGTAAATACATAATATAAAAAATGGAAAAAGTACGTTAAGCATTAAACATCTATTTTAAAATGTAAATAAAAAAAATAAAAAATGGAAATACTACATTAGACATATATCTAAAAAATAAAATTAATTACATGTAAATATGCATTTAAATATGTAAATATATAATATACAAAAAATAATAATAATTAAGTACACAATTTATAAAATGACAGTACTACATTAAAAAGTAATATACAATATAGAAAATGTAAATACTACATTAGTCAAAATAAAGTTGGTATAAATTAATATATCAATATTAGGAATCCAAAATAATGTAAAAGAATTATATTTTAACTGTAAACATTGCATTAGTTTTTTTAATGAAATTATTAACTTTATAAGAATTTATCATTTTTAATTAATTATCTATTTTTCATATTAAAAACTAAGTGTTTTCCATAGACCGTCCACATTAATATAAAAAATTATTTTTTAAAAGAAGCCATGTGGTATTAAAAAATAGATAATAAATAAATATATAATATAAAAAATAATAAGTTAATATATAATAACAGAAACAGAAATATTATACAAAACTTCTATAGTAATATTATCATTTGATATCAGGAAAATAAAAATATATAATAAGTAAATGTTCAATATAAGAAATATAAATTTTACATTAAATTTATCTTAATATTATCATTTAATATAAAAACAAAAAAATAAGAATAAGTAAATATACAAATAAGAAAAATAAACAATAAATAAATATATAATATAAGAAATATAAATATTAGAATAAACATCTAGCGTAATATTAAAATTAGTAAATATACAATATTGAAAAATAAATAAATAAACATATAATATAAGAAGTAGAAAAAGTTCATTAAAAATCTATTTGCAAAATGTATAACAAAATAAATAATAAGTTACATTAAAAGACTATTATAATATTATCTTTTGATATAAAAGGAAAAAAAATAAGAATAAATAATATAACATTTGAAAATCAATATAAAAGCAGGAAAAAACTAAATTACACAACGATCTGAAAAATGTAGAGTAAAATAAATAGTAAGTAAATATACAATATAAGAAATATAAATATTCCACTAAACATTTATCGTAATATTATCATTTAATATAAAAGCAAGAAAATTAGAATAAGTAAATATAAATTATAAGAAAAATAAAAAATAAGTAAATATACAGTTTAAGAAATAGAAAAACTAAATTAGACATCTATCTAAACTTTTTATACTAAAATAAATAATCAGTGAATATACCATATAAAAATATAAATATTACATTAAACATCTATCGTAATATTAGAATTAGTAAATATGCAATATAAGAAAAAATAAATAATAAGTAAATATGCAGTAGAAGAAATAAAAATATTACGTTAAAATATTATCTTAATATTGTTATTTAATAAAAAAGAAAAAATATTAGAATAAATAAATATATAATATAATAATAAAAAACAAAAATAATAATTCAATGTACAATATAAGAAATAAGAATATTACATTAAATATCTAGCATAATATTAGTATAAGTAAATATACAATATAAAAGAAATAAATAATAAAAAAATATATAATATAAAAAGTAGAAAATATATATTAACTATCTATCTGAAAAATGTTAAATAAAATAAATAATAAGTAAATAATATATTAAAAATATTACTATTTGTTATAAATAATAAGAATAGTTAGGTAATTAACATTTGAAATTAATATAGTTTCGTGTGTAGCGCGGTTTAATCCCTAGTAGAAAGAGGTTTAATCCCTAGTAGAAAAAAGGATGTTTAATGGTTAAACGAAAATAATAGGAGACACGTGTCCAAATTTAAAGATAGGAGTATTCAGAAAATAAAAAACAGATCCGTTTTGAGAGAATGGAGTATTCAAAAACAAATCTTTTAAGAATTAATTGTCAGGGTTGGAAGAAACTAAACGGAGGGAGAAGAATGGAAGGCAGCAAAGGGCAAGCGGTGTTCGATTCAATGAACTTGAATCCTCAGCTTTTCATAAATGAAACACTCAACACCGTCGAGGACATTGTCGGCGAGGCTTTTGACTTCTATACACTGTAATTTCTCTCGAGTCTTTTTTTTTTGTTTGTTTCCTTTCTTTCTAACTGGGCGCTTACATTTGCAGCGAAGCATCCAATCTCCTCAAAATCGATGATAATAGGTCACTGGAGTTAGCGAAAGTAAGTTCCTTTAGTTCTCCTTGTGCTAGATTAGATTTCTTAGGATCTCTCTCCATGTCTTACAGGGTATTGATCGTGTTCGTGGTATGATTCAATCGGTTCTGGAAGACCGCTTGAGGATGTGGGAAACCTACTGTGTTCGATACACTTTTGCAGTTCCTGAAGATTTTGTGCTGCCTGAGAGTGTGAGGAGTCCTTCCTTCTTTGTCTTTGCTCTTTTCTTACACTCTCCGTGATTGCTCAAGAGTCCTCCTCTTGTTGTTGTTTCTTCTTCTTCTTCAGGATGGCCAAAATATCCAACCTTTGCCTAATGACCAAGAGTTGGATGCTGAATTGGATTCCCTAAGGCGTAAGCTTCATTCGGTGAGACACAAAACTCTTCTTCTGTCTTGTGAGGATGATACTTTTGTTGGTGCCTTGAATTAGATAACTCTGTTTACAGGAACGAAACAGGTCTGTTGAGCTTAACTCGGAGCTCCAGGCTTTAGAAAGAAGATCTGTTTCAAATGAACAGTCTGCCATACTCGTTAATGAAGTTTCAAAGCTTTTTGATGAATCATCGGTGAACGATATGTTCAAAGGTAACAAGAATTGAGCCTTTGATTTACTGAGGATTACATCGTTACACCCTCGGTTGCCTATGTTTTAGACATAACCATATCGACATTTTCTTGCTTCTAGCCCTCTATAGTTTAATGAGAATATATGACCCTTGTTGTTTGGTTGTTCTGCAGAGATGACAAAAGTTGCATCAGAACTTCGCGCAGGGATCAATAATCTGAAAACAAGAAGAATGAAGGCTGCTGACGGAGCTACAGTACAGAACAATGGAAATGATTTTTGGGCAACGGCTCCCGGTAACCAAATTTTATATATTGACGAGTTAGCCTTTCCATTACTTACTCTTTTTCGTGGATTCTCACTTCTCAGATGCAAAGATTGAAGAGCTTGGCAAATTTCTGGCCGAGTTAAAAAAGATGTGAAGATGTTGCAACATTTGCCTTTGAACTCTGCCGTTTTGTAAACTACTAGCTTGGCTTGAAAGACTACGTTGTTTTTGACTTACCAAATGGCCACTTCTCCGCATTTCAAATGTTTGTTTATGTAACTTACAAAAATGATCCTACGCATTCCTAGATAGAAAGCTTGGAAGCAGAGTTCGTTTGGTATGCAACAAAAGCGAAAAAAGTTATAAAGCTTTCATCGTGCTTTAGCGTCAATGCAGGCAAATTTAGTCAAGAAATTAACCGCATAATGTGTTCCATATATTTGTTCGAAATTGTTCTTTATTTTTACTCAACAATAAACAAGGTCTTCATGTGTTCAAAAAAAAAAAAAAACAAGGTCTTCTTTTTTTTTTTATTATTGTCATACTTGTTTTGGAGCTAACTATAAAACTTACTAGGTGATCGGCCGGAACATGATCGGTTCGCACCCTGTGTTCTCTTTCGGCCCGTATCTCACGAGAGAGAACGCAATAACGTCAGTATGAAGAGACAGATATTGTGTGTATGTATAATTTCAACGTCACAAAATATTTTGTGTGTTTACGAAGATACTTTCATTCAAAAAATGGAATAAATAGTGTATAGTTTTAGAATTAACAAATTTTATATTATCATTAATTAGAATTGTATTGTACATGTTTCGTAATTCTTTATTTTAGGTGAATAATATTATTTTTTCATAAATAATAAACAAACATTTATGTAGACATATTAAAAGAAAATATAATAATAATCAAAATATTATCCATAAATAATATAAATTATGAAGTACATTTCTCGATAAATAAAGCAAATTTAATTAGAAACTTGCAAAAAATTAAATAAATTTTGTAAGCAATTTGACGGGTTAACATTATTTGATAGATTTATAAATTTCTAAATTTTATTGAACATGATATAATATTAAATTGACATACCGTCATCGGTCTCCTAACTCATCACAACCCATCTAGCAAATACAAAAAATAAATAGCTGCAACAGTTTATTCATTTTAAAATTTGTATTTGAAAAAAAAAGTAGATTAAAATTACGTACCGTGACTACGAAATATTCTGAAAAACTTGTTTGTAGACAACATTCAATATTTTTGTCTGCGACTTCCCTTCTTTACCAGTTATTAGGATTTTTAATCCAGATCTCGACTTAACTCTTGAAAATGAAACTTTGCCTAGCATTTTGTAAGCATTTTTAAATTATTTTAAAATTATGATAAATTTATTCTTTAAACAACGATAAATAATTTAAAAAGAATATTAATAAACATTTTTGGATTTTGTAATATTTAAAATAGTTATTATATAATTATATTCGAACACAAATCATCAAGTAGCGTATAAAATTATTATAATTATCTTATATAAAATTTTTTTCATTGTATTTTATAGTTTATAAATATTAAAAATAATAAATAAAACATTATTAATCTTTCTATAATACTTCCAAAGTAAAGTGGGTAGCAGAGTCGATGAAAGTGGGTGGCAGAGTCGATTCATCAAGTAGCATATAATACTTCCAAGGCAAAGTGGGTGGCAGAGTCGATGAAAGATGAGGAGCCTTTGCGTCTAAACACATTTTTCTTAGCACACAAGCAGCATCGTCGTAATACCTTAATAGTACGAGAGAAGAGATTTGTGAATAATACTTTAAAGAATGAAAAGATAATATTTGTATTTTAAGACCTTGGGTGTCTCATATATATATACAGTCGATTTATTTCTCATTTTAATGACGCAAAATATTTTACACAATAAATAACGAAATCGTTTAAAGAAAGATATTAAATGTGTATTGTCAAAAAAAATTTGCATATGATATGATTTTAACTTGCGCAAGTAATCCATATTAGAAAGGTAAGTTATTAAAAACAAACAACCTAATTAGAAACATTAAAATATTTTGTAAGCAATGTAATAAATATGATATCAACATGCGCAAGTTTACCGTTTGAATAAGAAGGAAATTTTTTAATATTTGTTTTAATTCTAAATCTTGCCCAGGCGGTGTTCTAAATCGATAATATTTAATGATTTCAACTTGCGCAAGTAATCCATATTGTGAATAAGTGATTTGCATATTTAATGATTTCAACTTGCGCAAGTAATCCATATTAGAAAGGTAAGTTATTAAAAACAAACAACCTAATTAGTAGGGGTGGGCACTTTACCCAATAATCGAAGTGGCACCCGAACCCGATCCCGATCCGAAAATGCATGTCAAGTTTTTTATTTAAAAAATTAACAAAAAATTACATCCAAATATTTTTAGAAAATAACTAAATTAATGCCTTTTTAGTTTTAATTTTTTATGTCTAAATCTATTAACCATTCAATCTATTAAAAATAAAAAAATTAGTTAACTGAAAGTTATATTTTTAAATATAAGAAACTTGAGAAATGAAAATTTTAATTTTTTTTTTCAAAATCTAAATATCCGAACCCGATCTGAAATAACCGAATCCGAACTAAAAATACCCGAACCCGACCCGAAGTACAGAAATACCCGAACGGGTTCTACACCTCTATACCGAAATACTCGAAAATCCAAAATACCCGATCCGAACCTGAACGGGTATCTGAACGTCCACCTCTACTAATTAGAAACATTATAATATTTTTTAAGCAAATGTAATTAATATGATATCAACATGCGCAAGTTTACTGTTTGAATTATAAGGAAAGTTTTTAATATTTGTCTTTGTTCTAAATCTTACCTAATGCTAAACTAAATCGATAATTATTATCTCCTAGATATATATGGGCTTAACGAAATCGACAATAGTTTTGGGCTTATCTACATAAGCGATTGATTAAAATAAATGAAAAATAAAATTCAAAATAATCGATCAATAGAATTATAATAAAATGGTGTGAGGCGATGTTGGGAGCCCAATCTGGGCCCATTAAGCTTTGGTGTCAACCTCTTTCTTCCCCATCGCAATTAACTGCGCCAGTGCATCGCTCGCTCTTCTTCACCAATTAGTTTCTAGGGTTCTGGGATTTGTCTTCAAAATCTGGGATTGGTTTAATCCTCCTCCATGGATTCGATACCATCGGACGCCGCTAGAGATGGGTCAATCTGCGACGAAGCCATCGTTCTATCTGTAACTTGTGCACTCGCTAAAGACGCTCTCTCCTATTTCCAATCTGGCAAATTCCACGAGTGTATCGACATTCTGATTCAGCTCAACCACAAGAAACGGAACGATCCCAAGGTCTGCTTTTGTTTTCTTTTCTTTATTTTTGAAAAAAGGGGACAAAGATACAAGATGTGATTTGTTAGATCACATAGTTTAGTTTGGTAAAGTTGAACTTTTTTAGTTTAAACCAACAGTAAGAAAGACACTCACTTGAGCTCTTGGTTTGCCTTTGATATTAATCCTCACTCGTGTTTTTAGATCGAGACACTTGAGTTTGAAATTGGATATTACTTTTATCTGATGATGTATTCTTCTTAGATAGCTGACTGACTCAATTGCAAAGTAGAAATGGTCTTTGTAGCTTTGTTTTCACCACACTTCCTTTTGTTCGTTGTGTAGATTTGAGAAAATGAATTATGTGATGCTTGTTCTTCTCTTTGTTTCAGAAAACCATGTCTTTTGAACTGTTTCAAAATTGATTGAGCAGGTTCTTCACAATATGGCAATTGCAGAGTACTTCAAAAATGCTTGCTCGAATTCCAAGAAACTACTCGAAGATCTTAACACTGTCAAGGTAACTTCTTTTTGGGTTCTCTCTACTTCTTCTCTCCCAATTTTATGTGCATCTCTACATTCTTTTTTTTAAAAAGGGCTGTTTTTCTTTGTCATCTCTGGGCCATGCTGGAGAGGAAAAAGTTATTTACTCTTCTTACTTGTTGTCTTTATGTTAATGTCTGTAAGATGGTTTCTTCTTCTCTTCCTTTTTGTTCCAGAAACAGAGTGAAGAACTTGCAAAAGAACCACTGGAAGCTGTAAACCCTGGATCTAACGTCTCTGTGTCAAAGGATCTGTTTGATAGTACTGTCACAACTCTCAACATTGTATGTTCTCAGCAATATTGCCACCATGTTTCTTTCTTAGTCTCAGCTATCTCTATGCCTTTCACATTTGTCAAGGTTAAGTATTGATGTGCACTTGTCTTCTGCAGGCAGTTACCTGGTTTCATCTGCATCAGTATGCTAAATGTTTATCCATTCTAGATCCTCTGTTTCTAAATATTGAGCCGCTAGACGAGGTATTGTTTCCATCTCTTCTGTTAATTCCTTCCTACGGGCACCCAACTGAAAATTGCTGCTTTTTTGCAGACTATTGCACTTCAAATCTGCTTCTTGATGCTGGATAGTGCGCTGGCTTGTCATGATGCTGTGAAATTTTTGGTAATTATTGCTTGTACTTCAAATCCCCTTCTTCACCCAATATCCATGGTTCTTTCTTCTGCTTGCCATTTTTACTTTAAACATGTTCCAGGGCAGAACTTGTTGTTTCCCTATGTTCTTCTTTCTTATTTTTCAAGCCGAAGTTTTTTCTTTGTTGAGAACAGTTTCTCTATTGGCTTCCGTAACTTTCAGTGGAATGTCGATGGTTTTCTCCTAGTAAAAATTGCTTTTCTTGCGTATTACCTGTCACATAGAAAAAATAATATGCTATATCTACAACCTGCCTAATATGAAATGCCATGAGAAATGGGAAATCAGTTGGTATCTAAATCTGTATACTAGAATACAAGTTAAATGGTTACAGCAAAGTTGTACATAGCTAAGTCTGTTGGGAAGGTTGTACATTTAGTTCGATGCTAGGAACTCGATTTTCACTTGAATGATCTACAGTGGTATCCTTGAAAGAGTTTTTTTTTTTGCAATGCATTGATCAGTTTGTATTGTTATTGCATGGATTCTCTCTGTATATGTTTCGTTTTCTATCTGTATCTGACAAGTAGTTATTTTTACAGGAGGTGTTTGGCCATCTGGACAAATCTTTTGGTGTTGGTTTTGGAACTCATGAGGAAATTGGAAGCACAATGCAACTTTCTTCAAATCAGGTGTCAAAAACATCTTCTCTCCTGAGCAGCTCGGCGGCCTCAGATGCTTTGAAGTCTGATTTAGCAGCTGCTGAAAGTGGTTTGTGTGAGGAAGGTCTAGAGTATGACAATGTTCTAGCGGAAATTGAGGCCGAGAAACGAATGAAGCCAGTTGGCCATATTCCAGCAAACAATCTTCTCAAGACAATAGGAGAAAGGTCCATCTTGACTGTTGATGTGAAGCTTGAGTTGCAGCTTTACAAAGTCCGGTTCTTACTTCTTACGAGAAACGTAAAACTGGCTAAGCGTGAAGTTAAACATGCGATGAACATTGCTCAAAAAAGGGACTCCTCTATGGCTCTCCTCTTGAAATCTCAGCTTGAGTATGCTCATGGGAATCATCGAAAGGCTATAAAGCTCTTGTTGGTCTCCGGTATTCAAAAAGAATTGAGGACTTCAGGAATCTTCAACAACAACCTTGGTTGCATATACTATCAGCTTGGAAAGTATCAAGCCGCCTCTGTGTTATTTTCGAATGCTCTAAGGAATTGTTCATCACTAAGAAAGGATAATCCCGTGAAGTTGTTTTCTCTCTCACAGGATAAGTCTCTGTTGATCACTTACAACTGCGGTGTGCTTTATTTAGCTTGTGGAAAGCCTCTACTTGCTGCTCAATGCTTCCAGAAGGCAAGCCTAGTTTTCTGCAGACAGCCTCTCCTCTGGCTCCGTATAGCTGAATGCTGTATACTGGCTTTACAAAAGGGTCTTTTGGAAGGGGGAAACACTTCTTCGGATAGATCGGAAATCAGAGTCCATGTGATTGGGAAAGGGAAATGGAGACAACTTATGATGGAAGAGAATGGATTCGTGGAACTTGGTGGCAGTGCCCAATGGCCAAAGCTTTCACTGCCACTAGCACGGGTGTGTCTCTCTAATAGCATGTATTTGCTCAATGTGTCTCTCATGAATGACTCTAAATCAGATCTTGAGTCACCACTATCCGTGATGATAAATGACACCAAGGAGGCATCATGGTCTGACCATGGCGATGCTAATACCAACTCAGAATTGAAGGAGGCAAAAGGAGGAATGAACCAGGACATAATTCAAAACTCCCTCTCCGCTTACAAGGATATCCGTAGAAGAGAGAATCATTTGCTCAAACAAGCTCTTCTTGCCAATATGGCTTACGTTGAATTGGAGTTGGAGAATCCTATCAAAGCCTTGTCAGCTGCTAATTCACTCCTGCAACTTCCAGATTCTTCAAAGATATATGTTTTCTTAGGCCATATTTACGCAGCGGAGGCTCTCTGCTTGCTCAACAGACCCGGTGAAGCTGGTGCGCATTTATCTGCCTATCTACTCGGACAGGAAGATTTTAAACTGCCATTTGCGCAAGAAGACTTTGACCCGTGGCGGATGAACATGAGTTCCGACTGTGAGGAGACATCGGATTGTTCCACAGGAAATGCCCGGGATTCACTCAAGCCAGAAGAAGCTCGTGGAGCACTTTTTGCAAACCTTGCCGCCCTCTTTGCAACACAAGGGCATTATGACCAGGCCAAACCTTTCATTCAACACGCTTTAACTGTCCTACCGAACAATGTACAAGCTACGATTACAGCGGTCTACATCGATCTCATGGTGGGTAGGTCACAAGATGCCGTTGCTCGGTTAAA
Organism: Brassica rapa; assembly: GCF_000309985.2. Lineage (NCBI taxonomy): Eukaryota > Viridiplantae > Streptophyta > Magnoliopsida > Brassicales > Brassicaceae > Brassica > Brassica rapa. The sequence continues at coordinate 7,243,465 of NC_024798.2, read as the reverse complement.
ACAGTGTACCCGTGTGAGCTTTGTCCCTGGCAGATTGGAAGTGAGAGCCTCGTAAATGGTGTGTACTCTGTTCTTTAAAACCAAGCTTTAGAAATTAGTTCCTTCTATAAATATCGGAGAAATGCTCTCCTTTTTTTTACTTGTATTGGTGCTGTGAGATGATGTTTGCATTCTTCACTTAGATTTGGGTCGTCGAGGGTTTATTGGTTACTTGTTTATGGACAACAGACTGGGAGAACTGAACACAGGTCTTTTTTTGTAATTTGTTTCAGAGCAGACTCTCTTAAAATCATTTTTTTTTTCCTTTTGGTTATCTTTCGTTATACATATTTTAGTTCAAGTTTATCCATTGAACTGTGTATCTTATTATATAAAGTTTAGTTTTTCAAAGTTATTATTTAACATGATCGCGACATGTATCAATACATTATTTAAGATTGTGAAATGTATCAAAAATATGATATTTTTTTTAGGATTTAAAAATATGATATATTATTGCAAAAATATCTTTTTACAATTTTTTTAAGATGTTGGAAAAGAACAATTCCTATTACATAGTCTTTTACAATTATATATTGTTAAAATTATGGGATAGTAGTTTTTATTTATTTTTAAATCCTAAACAAGTAAATAATTATAAAAAATTATTTGAAAGTAAATTTATTTTTGTTTTAAAAATATAATTTTCGTTTTTAAAGATACTAAAGAAAGAAATTTGTAAAAGAAAAATATTAACTAAAAAAATCTAGAAAAAAACGAATTATCAAAATCTTACAAGTACAAGAAATTATTTAATAAATATCATAAAGTAAAACTAACTATAAAATACGTAATATTTATTTTTTTAAAAGCATAAACAAAAGAAAATTGTAAAAGTATTACTATTATTTTACTATAAAAATCTAAATAAAATAAAATTCCACAAATATGAATAATTCCTTGGAAGACTCCACCTGTAGACCCAAATTGTGACACCCGCGATTGTAGATGACCGGAAATGACACGGTCGATGTTCCTCGATTGTCGATCTGAGGTTTTCAGAATACTTCCGATCGCCTTAGAGCAACAACCAAAGAACACCAACGCTCCTATCGTATATAACTCTAGGTTTTTCAATCCGACAAAGCAATACCCGATAGTTAGTTCGTCCGGACAAGGACTAATATCATATGGAACCCGTACTTAAAAAAACATTCTTTATATATCAATCAAAAGCATCTTACAAAATTTGTTATAAATTAGCCTCGAGGTTTTCGGTCAACAAATCTTATACATAAGATATATCAAAATGACTTTGCAAGGATAATAAAACTACTGTTGGCTAATGCTGTTCCTTCCCGTCCTAGAGTAAGGGCTCCCGCCTATTGGTTACCTGCATCAGAAATGAGTCATGAGTAACTAGTTTACTCAGTGAGCCTAGTCCCGCACCCCAACATATATTAATAATATCTCAAACAATCAACTTCATTTGTATGTAGTGGATATATATTCCATATCTGGATATTTATATATAAAGATTATCTTTCCATCATTGTGAATCTAATCATATACCTCACTTCATATTCCCGTCTCTCATATCATTCATATATCATATTTATATATATATATATATATATATATATATATATATATATATATATACCAGACCCGAGAAACTACAAAGGCTAAACGAGTCTAGCGAGTTAGCATCACCATCATCGCCATCAGATATTCAAAGATCGAACATCTAACGCTGCATGCAGTTACACGACCTCCAGAGTGCGACCCCATCATCGTGTCTTCGTTACCTTGTTCCATATTGCAGGACCAATTCACGGTAATCATCATTCATACGGGAATATTTTGGAAGACAGGTTTATAAAAAGACTTCACATGATTAATACTTCCATACTTAATTATATTTAATACTATACATATGTATTAGTACTTGAGAACAAGTACTAAGGTTTGGAATAAACCTCTATGATCATTCATAAATATTTAATAAGTGTTTACACTAAGTAAACACCTTACCAATTCAATATTGATCAAGAGACAAAACCTATCAATCATCTACAATCAGTACGTTCAATTAAGAAATATTCATTCACTACTCACCAATCATCTATCTAGACTCATCTTTAATCCATGAGAATGGCTAAGGAAGACTAGACTCAAGCTCAACTAAACGTTCACCACTTGCTGATCACTCCCAAAAAGAATTAGGGCAAGGCATGATCTGGTTGTTCTGATCACCCTCTTCGACCATCTGAATTCAAACCTGATCGGATGGAAGACAAAGCTTAATCAGTCTGGTCTAAGATGAGGTTTTCCTGATTGGTTTAAACAGAATCGATCCTGACCACTACGCTAGATATAACTGATCAAGGCACGACGTACAATGTTCAGTCCTTCAGTTCACTTCAATCAGTTCTGTTCTGAAGAAACAACTTAGATCATTTACTAGCAGCTCGGTTAGGTAAGCTCAGGTCCTAACAATTTGGTTCTACTCAGAACAGATCAGTTCAAGGTAAATTCATACCATACTCAGCTCAGCTCAGATAAGATAAGATCAGTTCAGACCAAGATCAAATCTGTTTTGTTAAATCCAATCAGTTCATAAAGGCTTAGATAACAGTTCTTTGAAACTGATTCAATCATAAACCAAATGAAACTGAAACGTACAAGAGGTTAAATAACTAATCCAGACAAGTTACTCAACCCACAACACCACGGTTCTATTCTGAATATGGACGAATCAAGAGGCTGAAGCTTACCACAAGAACTCATGGTTAGATGATCTAAGATGGTGCTAACCTCCAAGCTTAGCTCACGGCTGAACCGATTAAAAAGAGAGATCAAGGTTCGGTTCATATCAAAAATAGAACAATAGCTATGGTTTATTCTGTATATCTCATCTTCTTCTTTCCCACATGTTCTAGCTGTAGCCTGAGGTTGAAGATTAAACCAACAAAAATTTTCTCTTGATTTTTCTTCTGATTTTCTCTCTTTCTTTCTCTGATTTTTCTCTCAATCTCTCAATTTTGTTTTCTGGTTTTCTTGCAGGTCATGGATGACCAGAAGAGAGAAGATGATGTTTTATAACATAAGAAGTTGCTTCAGCTGAGGGTTTCACTCAGCACAAAGCAAGGCTGAGAAAGGACATGTGGAGAGCAGCTTCAGCACTTCCAACAGCAAGCTGCTGTCCTTTCCCTCCCAAGAAGAAAGCTGCAAGCAGTTGGTGACAATCATGTGACTAAATTAATGAGCAAGCACAGCAAGCAGCTTGTGACTTGCATGTGCTATTACTGAAGAAGCTAGGCAAGCAGGCAGGTGCATAACATGTGGTTTAATACCGAGCAAGCAGGCTGGTGGACAACATAACTTAGCTCTGAAATTATTTAGGAAGTTGGTCGATAATTTTTAATAATTTTTCAACCAAATATTCCTTGTCTTCGGCCCTTGATTTGCTCTCGGAAAATCTCGTCCAGCTTATATAAAAAGAATTCGGCCAAATATTTAAGACTCGACTAAAACTATCAAGGGAAGGTCTTTCGACCACAAGACAGTCCCGTTGAAGCATTAATTTACCGGCTCGATTTTTATTTTAAATTCTGATCGATCAATCTTCAAACTGATCTTAAAGAATTTTCTCGACCAAAATTATATCTGCTTGTGAGGGCTATTACATTCTTCCCCCTTCAAAAGAATTCGTCCCCGAAATTCTAAAAACGTAGCTGTACACTCTTTACTGAACAGTCTCTGAAAGGAGTTCTGGATATTAGATCTGACCTTATCTTAATCTGCCCATATCAAAACAACTCATGGTCGATCCCTTGATTCCCCCAACCGATCCTTTCTTTTCTGAACATCCACTTTCAAGATAACCAAATTCTTTACTCTGCACAATTCTTGTCAACTGCGGTCTGCATACTTTTTCTAACAATCTTGTATCTGTAGACTATTACTCCTCAACCTTTTCTATGTGGCTCTCCCCCATAACAACAACATGAAATTTGGAACGTGAGGTGATGTGCCATACGTGAATGTAACATCTCCAGTCTAGTCAATGTTAACTTGATTAACCGTGCAACAATCAAACAAGAACATGCACGATCAATCACGCCAACATGATTCAGACCAGGGGTGCTACTCTCAAATAAACACACTCACCCATTCCAATAACGATTTCACTTACAGTATTCTTTACACTTCTGATCTATCTGAAATTCTCTTCATAATCTTTTAACTACTACTAGAACTCGACAAGAACCACTTGGTGAAATCCCTAGGCTATTGCAGTGAATTCATGTTCAACAAGAATACTGAACATGTTACTTTTTTAGATGTCGACCATCCTTTCAATGCCTTAAACACATCTTCATCTTCCCTGATTATCAGACTGTCTTCTACTCTGCTCCTTTTCATCTTCTACTTTTTAAACGATCAAGTTACTAAAGTACACTTCTTCACCTTTTCTAAAAAGTTCTTCAATACGCCAGACTGATTTGAGTGATACTCGAACACTTAGTTGTATACCATTGTAGGCCAACAATAGCTGGTCCTCTTCAAAAGACTTCTTTCTTTGATATCCTAATTGAGCTCGGTAACTAAATAGCCAATCTCATTCTAGATAGAAACATACCGCTCTAACGGAAGTACTATGGAATGGGGAAGGCATACCATAACTTTAACTGACAGCCCGTACTTCCAAATAAGAACGGTAGACTTGAATTCACAAAAGTGAATCCTCTCTAATACTATGACATCGCTCAGGAACTACAACCATGTGTTTTTCCCGAATCAAACACAATATGGGCGGAGAATTCCATCCATAGGCAAGATCTCTTACGACACCTTGATCACAATTCACATAAGTTTTTTTTTTTATTTCAATCATTCATAAAAATTTAAAAATGCACACAACACACAATGGGATAAGAAGCAAACCTGTGATTGAACCTTTCAGGGGTTTTAACGGTCCAGACAACCATAAAGTGTAGGCTCTACCCAAATAGCCTAACACTTGGATCAAGACTAATGGTAAGGAAGCGTGAACAAGTCCAACTACTGGTACCCTAGGTATAGGTAAAGGAACCGGGTAACGTTATGGGCAAGGGTAAAATAATCATCTTTACTCTTCAGAAGGGAATCACTGAAGCACATTGATGCAAATAATCAAGAATTTCTCGCACTTGGATGATCCCGACTATGCTGTCCTGGCATGTCACCACCATAACAACTCAGCCTCCTCGATCTTGATCTGATGTAACGTACAGCCAAAATCATCCCAGCGACTTAATCCACTGATTTAAAATAATCTTCGATCTTCACTGGTTGGGAATTAAACGGTCTGCAGAATTTGGTGAACTTCTTCAGCAATAACTTTTTTACTATTCGCGTCATACTCTAACATCTCCTCGAAGCTCTGAGACTCCATGGTCTTTTATCTACTACAAAATTCTTGGCTAAATTCCCAAATATTTTCTATCTGAACTTTGGCTTATTCTCCAAACCATAATCGATGAATGAAATTCACTCGACCATATATCTTGATGCTGAAATTGTTGTATATGATTAACACAACCTGAACCTCCTGGCGGAAACATCCCACTGTACCAACTCCGTAAACTGAATCTTCAATCGGTCCCATATCTTGTATAGAAAATTCTACTTCATGAACTCTTGAGATCTGTCCAAATCGATCTCACCTCTCTGAAGTAATTCTTAACTCTCGACCAACAACTCATCGCGTTCATCTCCAAATAGCTTGCTACCAAATCCTTCATGTAATTCTCTGAACATTGGCCACGTCAATGTTTTGCTCTGGGTGTTAATTTCATCCCAAATCTGCCTCAAGCCAAAGTATACCTCAAACAGTTTAGTGTTTCTTCAGTATCTTAAGGTCCCACTACTTCTTTCCATCATAAGCTTTAAGATGTCTTGTTGCCAACAGAAAGGTGCATGTGTGCCCATCGTCTTGTACTACAGTTGAACCATCTCTTCCTCCAACGCTAAGCTCCAAACAAATGTTGAACAATTCAGGCTTGTACGGCTCTGTTTCTTGTACGTCTTAGCATAAGCTGGAGACTTGAGAAGCTGGAAGAATAAGTGCATCTAGGTGATCATGTCCAATCGCATCGCTCTGAATCAGACCACAAACAACGTCCACCTTGACATCGATAACACACAAGTCCGGAGATGTATTCGATGTATCAATTCTGTCCCATATCTCTCTCTAAAGAATTGGCATCCCCCACTAGAATTCAAAACAACGACAGGAAGGCATGACGTTACTGACTCTGAACATGGCGGTAGTGAACCCCACCATGTGGGTAGCAAACTCGAGCCTGATGATACTAACATCGGTAAGTACGGTCCACCCGTTCAAGCTTGTCTCGGTGCTTATGCTCTGAAAGATCACTGTTAGGTAACTAACTACCCATGACTATCTATCCTAAAATGAAGGAACCAGCCAGCATATCCTAGTTATCCTTGCGACTCATTTTGACTCGAAAAACATTTGAAGCAAGTCCTATTCTAGCATCGTATAACCATGCTCTAATACCACCTTTGTGACACCCCCGATCGTAGATGACCGGAAATGACACGGTCGATGTTCCTCGATTGTCGATCTGAGGTTCTCAGAATACTTCCGATCGCCTTAGACCAACAACCAAAGAACACCAAAGCTCCTATCGAATATAACTCTAGGCTTTTCAACCCGACAAAGCAATACCCGATAGTTAGTTCGTCCGGACAAGGACTAATATCATATGGAACCCGTACTTAAAAAAACATTCTTTATATATCAATCAAAAGCATCTTACAAAATTTGTTATAAATTAACCTCGAGGTTTTCGGTCAACAAATCTTATACATAAGATATATCAAAATGACTTTGCAAGGATAATAAAACTACCGCTGGCTAATGATGTTCCTTCCCGTCCTAGAGTAAGGTCTCCCGCCTATTGGTTACCTGCATCACAAACGAGTCATGAGTAACTAGTTTACTCAGTGAGCCTAGTCCCGCACCCCAATATATATTAATAATATCTCAAGCAACCAACTTCATTTGTATGCAGTGGAAATATATTCCATATCTGGATATTTATATATAAGGATTATCCTTTCATCATTGTAAATCTAATCATATACCTCACATCATATTCCCGACTCTCATATCATTCATGTAATCATATTTATATATATATATATATACCAGACCCGAGAAACCACAAAGACTAAACGAGTCTAGCGAGTTAGCATCGCCATCATCGCCATCAGATATTCAAAGATCGAACATCTAACGCTGCATGCAGTTACACGGCCTCTAGGGTGCGACCCCATCATCGTGTCTTCGTGACCTTGTTCCATATCGCAGGACCAATTTACGGTAATCATCATTCTTACGAGAATATTTTGGAAGACAGGTTTATAATAAGACTTCACATGATTAATACTTCCATACTTAATTATAGTTAATACTATACATATGTATTAGTACTTGAGAACAAGTACTAAGGTTTGGAATAAACCTCTATGATCATTCATAAATATTTAATAAGTGTTTACACTAAGTAAACACTTTACCAATTCAATATTGATCAAGAGACAAAGCCTATCAATCATCTACAATCAGTACGTTCAATCAAGAAATATTCATCCACTACTCACCAATCATCTATCTAGACTCACCTTTAATCCATGAGATTGGCAAAGGAATACTAGACTAGAGCTCAACTAAACGTTCACCACTTGCTGATCACTCCCAAAAAGAATTAGGGCAAGGCATGATCTGGCTGTTCTGATCACCCTCTTCGACCATCTGAATTCAAACCTGATCGGATGGAAGACAAAGCTTAATCAGTCTGGTCTAAGATGAGGTTTTCCTGAATGGTTTAAACAGAATCGTTCCTGACCACTACGCTAGATATAACTGATCAAGGCATGACGTACAATGTTCAGTCATTCAGTTCACTTCAGTCAGTTCTGTTCTGAAGAAACACCTTAGATCATTTACTAGCAGCTCGGTTAGGTAAGCTCAGGTCCTAACAATTTGGTTCTACTCAGATCAGATCAGTTCAAGGTAAATTCATACTATACTCAGCTCAGCTCAGATAAGATAAGATCAGTTCAGACCAAGATCAAATCTGTTCTGTTAAATCCAATCAGTTCATAAAGGCTTAGCTAACAGTTCTTTGAAACTGATTCAATCATACACGAAATGAAACTGAAACGTACAAGAGGTTAGATAACTAATCCAGACAGGTTACTCAACCCACAACACCACGGTTCTATTCTGAACATGGACGAATCAAGAGGCTGAAGTTTACCACAAGAACTCATGGTTAGATGATCTAAGATGGTGCTAACCTCCAAGCTTAGCTCACGGCTGAACCGATTAAAAAGAGAGATCAAGGTTCGGTTCATATCAGAAATAGAAAAAGGCTATGGTTTATTCTGTATATCTCATCTTCTTCTTTCCCACATGTTCTAGCTGTGGCCTGAGGTTGAAGATCAAACCAACAAAAATTTTCTCTTGATTTTTCTTCTGATTTTCTCTCTTTCTTTCTCTGATTTTTCTCTCAATCTCTCAATTTTGTTTTCTGGTTTTCTTGCAGGTCATGGACGACCAGAAGAGAGAAGATGATGTTTTATAACATAAGAAGTTGCTTCAGCTGAGGGTTTCACTCAGCACAAAGCAAGGCTGAGAAAGGACATGTGGAGATCAGCTTCAGCACTTCCAACAGGAAGCTGCTGTCCTTTCCCTCCCAAGAAGAAAGCTGCAAACAGCTGGGGACAATCATGTGACTAAATTAATGAGCAAGCACAGCAAGCAGCTTGTGACTTGCATGTGCTGTTACTGAAGAAGCTAGGCAAGTAGGCAGGTGCATAACATGTGATTTAATACCGAGCAAGCAGGCTGGTGGAGAACATAACTTAGCTCTGAAATTATTTAGGAAGTTGGTCGATAATTTTTAATAATTTTTCAACCAAATATTCCTTGTCTTCGGCCCTCAATTTGCTCTCGGAAAATCTCGTCCAGTTTAAATAAAAAGAATTCGGCCAAATATTTAAGACTCGACTAAAACTATCAAGGGAAGGTCTTTCGACCACAAGACAGTCCCGTCGAAGCATTAATTTACAGGCTTGATTTTTATTTTAAATTCCGATCGATCAATCTTCAAACTGATCTTAAAAAATTTTCTCGACCAAAATTCTATCTGCTCGTGAGGGTTATTACACAGATGATCTGCCATAACCCTAGGTAGGATGCTGACTGATGCTCCTGTGTCGCACAAGGCATGTGGGAACTCAATACCCTTCACCGTGCAAGGTATTGCAAATTCCCAGGATCATTGTTCTTCTTCAATGTAATCTTTTTCCTTACTTGTTCTCTAGCTTCACCGAACATTCTCCTAATGTCTTCTTCTGTATCTCTAGTTTCTCTGAAGAACATCCACAATCTGTGGGTAAAATAAGTTTCGCCGAATGGTTTATCTAGAGGAATCCTGAAGACTCTTTTTCGGAAACTTTCCTTTTCCTTTTCATTAGCCCCCCTCTTTAGATGTTTTTCCACTTTGTTCTTTCTTCTTCTTAGGGTTTTTCCCGTTGGAACCTTATCAAATTCCATAGGATCTGCTCCATCATCTGAAGGTGTCTTGGCGGTCTCTGGTGGGTTTGCTGAAGGTTTAGGTTTGGGCCTGAGTGCATTAATACGTTAAACATTTATCTTTGGCATCTGCACTCGGTACGTAAGAGGTGCTCGTCGATCGATGGGTGCTGGAGGTTGTCGATCGATGGGAATCTCTTGATATCGATCGATGACGGGGTCAAAATGTCGATCAGTGTTTCCATAGACAAGGCTGGGCGGATGTGGGTGTTTTGCTGCGAACTCCTCCTGAGTTATGATCCTCACGGCATTGCAAGATGCGGTTGATTCCGTAGGTGTTGTCGATCGATGTCCAGGACAGGATGTCGATCGATGTCCAGGACAGGATGTCGATCGATTTTGGATGACCTCTGTTGACCGATGTTCATGGATTAGCGTCGATCGACAATAATGTGATATGCCGAAACTCATCAGAATTTCTACTTTGAAATCTTCTTCTTGCAACTTCTCTTCCTTCACCACTTGCCAGAAATTATCCCCAATGATGGTATTCACATGGTGCTTTATCACATCATCTTCTACCCCTCTTGTCAAGGCTCCTTGCCTCTTAACAGCTTCTCATGCCTGAAAAACCTACATCTCCATCTTCTTCACATGAGTGCTCAAAGTCTCAAACTTTGTGTTCAGGTTGCTGTAGTGATATCACTCAAATTACCCTAACGAGTGAATTACTCTTTCAAATAAGAGGTTCAATCGTAGTACTTAGGGATCAAATCCACAATGAGCTAGGGAACCAAATAGACTATAGAAATCAAGGTTAAGCTAGGCAAACAAGTTTAATAGGTAAAAAATATGAAAACAGTAAATAAATAAAAGCAAGGTGAACAAAGTATTTGTTCGATTGGTTGATTGAGGTTGTAAAGAGTTAGGAGAAATAGATAGACCTAGAGATTTATCAATCATGAGATTCAAAACTACAATTCAAGGATGCTAATGGTTTATAGATTAATTCTAAAACTCGATATCTAATATAAAAGACAACCAGCTCTCGCTGTGAGTCTAATCTATTGACTAAGTTTAGTGTATCAGCATTCGCATGTCAACACTGATCGAGGATCAATCGATGCTATGGTTTGAGCGTCGATCGATACTACGGTACAAGCGTCGATCGATGCTTTGGTATAAGCATCGATCGATGCTGCCTTAGGCAAGCGTTATTGATCTGATCGATTATGTTCAACTAGATTCCTAGACCAACTCTCGTATGCGCCTAGGTGCTAATCCAGCAGAGTTCGGGTTCCGTTAATTGATTGCACTTTCGTGCCTCTCAACTATCCTATGATTCTAGGTTCAAACAATTAGTCACACTGTCATGCTATTCTAACTATTCCAGATCCTAGTATTACAAATCACCCTGGTGTAGAGATCTATAGATAATCTAGCAATCCTAATTGATTATCTGTTTGACATTAAGCTCATGAAATCCCTAAACCTAACAAGATGAATTACTCAGACATGCAAGCAATAACACAAATCATAGTCTGAATAATATAATAACTCAATGGTAAATCCAATGGAGTTCCAATAAATCTCTTAAGGAGAATTGATCTTCTCTCCAAACCTAATAGAAAACAATATAATAGGATAATCGAAAGCGTGTAGCCGTCAACAATGGCTTAGAAATACATAAATAGGATTTTTGGTCGTCCGAAGATATTCTGGTAATTTGGGGTTGCTTTTGGGCTTCAGTCAGTCATAAAATATGCTCGGTCTGCATTCTGGCATCCATATTGATCGATGTCAAGAGTGCTGCATCGATCGACATACATTCCTCTTCTCGACCGCTTCCTCTCGCGAGGCAGACTGACCACTCCTCAGTAAAGTGGGCATAACATCTGATACAGGATGCTGATTGACCTCAAATTGGTGGCATTGGAAATCTAAGTCAAAGCGATATTATGTGTCAAAAGATGGGCTCAATCTAACGGTGGGAAGGTCTTCATCCATAGCTAGATATCTGACGTGTCTGTGCAGTTATGCACCTCAAAAGACTCCAAAGTCACCATATTTCTCCAGAACGTACCTGAACCTGTAAATACTCTAAATAGACTCTATATAGTAGTAAATATATATTAAAACAATTATAGACCATGGCTAAAAGTGGGTAAAATCCATAGTCTATCATGTAGACATAATCAATCTTCTCATTGAAGTCCACTGTCATGCACTGCTATCCCTCAAAAACTCAATCAAGCATCTCCTCAATCTTGCTCTCTTGAGTTGGCAGTGGTGGCTTCTGGTAGTAGGAGCTTCCATAACCCATGTTGTTGTTGTAGTTGTTGTTGTAGTTGCTGCTGTAGGGTTTCTAGTGCTGCGAACTCTGGTTTAAATTGCCCCTATTTCCATAGGAGTTTTTGTTTCCACCCTGGTTTCCAGAACCTTGGAATCCAGTTCCACTGATGAAATTCTCATTTGCTTCCTCTGCTCTACCCTCTGTGTCTACCGCCTCTGCATCTTTAACCAAGCAGACCTGCTTCCTAAGAAGCTTGTGAACACTGTCCAGCTTTGCTTTCACTTCATCCATCTGATCATTCCCAAGGATGGTGGCAGATACCTTCCTATCAAAGTCAGTGTTCTTGGTGCTGCTGCTAGATGCTAGGTTTTTAATGACCTTCACTGCCTCCTCTGGATTCCTGGTGTTGAAGCTTCCATTGCTGAAAGCATCAAGAGCCATCTGGTACTGCACCGCGATGCCTTTGTAGAAAGTATTGAGCAGTTGTACTTCATTGAATCCATGGTGTGGACAGTCTCTCTGGTAAGACTTGAATCAGATCCAGGAGCTTCTGAATGATTCTGCAGGCTCCTGAGTGAATGTAGCAATCTTGCTCCTCAAGTCTTCAGTACACGCTTCATCAAATAAGTTGCATAAGAATGCATTTTTGATGCCGCTCAAGGATGTTAGAGATCCTAGAGGTAGCTACTTAAGCCAATGCGAAGCATCTCCAGTAAGTGAGTAATTTAAGAGCTTGCATAGGAGGTAGTCTTCAAAGACTCCCTCAACTTTAATAGCAGATATAAAATCCTCGAACCTCTCAAGATGGTCCATATGATGCTCGTGAGATAACCCATAATAGGGTGTTTGTCCCACGAGTGTGTAGTATTCTGGCTTTAACTCGAAATCCCTCTGAATAGTTGGAGGTCGAATGGCTGATTTGTTGGTGTAGAACTGATCTGGACGGTTGTAGTCAGCCAATGTTCTGGGTCGAGCGACCTCATCTAAAGGTAGAGTAGCGCTTGTAGCATCATTATCGGACTGAGGGATTGCAGCCCCCTGAGCATCTATCCTCTAACCTACTGCATTACGCATATGACCCTCCTGGTCATGCAGGTCTCCTCTCTCATCACGTACAAGAATCAAAGTCGCAACCATGTCTCGTGGCTCAGTATCGATCGATGTTCGGACTGAACTATCGATCGATAGTCGGATGGAAGATGTCGGTCAATGGGAGATGAGTGTCTTTGGTCGACGGTGTTGAGCGAGTATCGGTCGACAGGACTAGTGCCTGGGTCGACGGTGGTTGACGAAAATCGAGCGACAAACAAGCGTTGTTGTCGATCGATGAGGAGCGCGCTTCTTTGCAGATTGAACGCTCCAAGCTTGCAGGATCCTGTGAGAATAGAAGTTGAGTTTCCTTGTTGATTCTGGTACTGCATGGCATGTACCTGAAAATCCAAGAAAATATTTTATGTCAGAAACTTAATAAAAATAAATCTAATAGGTGATCAAAGCTCCCATGCAACGGCGCCAAATTTGATATGACTCAAATTATCCTAAAGAGTGAATTTACTCTCTCAAATAAGAGGTTCAATTGCAGTACTTAGGGATCAAATCAACAAGGAGGTAGGGAACCTAACAAATCTAATGGGATTTGTTAAGTTGGATGGTTTAATGATTAAAATTTAAAATTGCAGTTTTGTTGAGGAAGTAATTGCTCGATTGATTGGTTGAGATTTTGGTGCTTAAAAGAAAATAGCTATACTTAGGGTTTTTTTTTAGGAAACTTGGAATTATAACCCTACATATACCTAATGAATTGCATGCATGATAATGTAGAGTTCAACTACTAAACAACAAGTCAATCAGTTCTCGCGTTTCTGGACTTGTCTATTAACTAGATCTAATGACCCAAACAAGAGTGTTCGATCAATAGCAAGTGTCGATCGATTGATTATCCAGTATAGATATCGATTGACTCGCTTCTAGTTAAGCTTTATGCACGGGTTGAATGATGTTCACTAAGCTCACTAGATCAGGTCTCGCCTTAATCTAGAAAGAATCTTAGCTCAATTAGAATGGTTTGAGGATGAGAATGAAACTATCGCTTTTATCTAAGAATCCTAGGGCAAGATATAGGTAGCTAATCTAGAATCAGGTATTAATAACAATTCTAATGATTATTATCACAATATATATTTGGGGCTAATCCCTCATAACCTATTTAAACCTTAAAATCTAACAATAAAACTACTCAGACATGGCCAAGCAATTCATTGATAGACCAAGGATTTTACCCACTTTTAGTGATGGTCTATAAGTGTTTTAATATATATTTACTACTATATAGAGTCTATTTATAATATTTTCAGGTTCAGCTACGTTGTGGAGAAATATTGTGATTTTGAGCCTTTTGAGGTGCAAAACTGCACAGACGCGTCGGATGTCTAGCTCTGGATGGAGAGCTTCCCACCGTTAGATTGAGTCCATCTTTTGACACAAGTTATAGCTTTGAGTTAGCTTTCCAATGCTACTGGTTTGAGGTCACTAAACATTATGTAGCAGAAATTATGCTCGTTTTACTGAGGAGTGGTCAGTCTGCCTCGCGAGAAGAAGCTGTCGAGAAAAGGAACGTATGTCGATCGATGTTGCAGCATTGGTGTCGGTCGACAGTGATGCCATAATTTGGGCTGAGCATATTTTATGACCGACGGAAGCCCAGAAGCAACCAAAAATTACCAGAATACCCTTGGACGACCTAAAACTCTATTTATGTGTTTTCTAAGCCATTGTTGACGGCTAAGCTTTGTTTTCATTGTTCTTAGTTAGGAGAGAAAGGAGGAACTCCTTCAGAGTCCTCCTGGAAATTTATTGGCTTTGGTTTTAATATCTATTGCTTTTATATCTATTCATCTATGTTTTTTTGTGACAACTTCATGCTTGAATAGATCCACCTGTTAGGTGTAGGGTTCAGATAGGTTGAGGGATTAGCCCCAACTATAGACTGCTGAGTTGTGGTAATTGTCATTAGGATTGTTCATTAATGTATGTTTCTAGATTAGCTACCTAGAACTTACCCTAGGATTGATAGATAAAAGCAAAAGCTTCATTCTCATCCTGAAAACATTCTAACTAAGCTAAGTTTCTCGCTTTGAGCAAGACGAGAGCTGATCTAGTGAGCTTAATAAGCTACCATTCAACATGTGCATTAAGCTTAACTAGAAGTGCGTTGATCGATATCATCATTGCATAATCGATCGATGGAGCGAAAGGTGTATCGATTGATATCCCTATAGGATTATCGATCGGCACTTTCTATTGATCGACATACGATAGTTGAGATCATTAGATCTAGTTAATAGACAAGTCAAAACATGCGAGAGCTGATTGACTTGTTGATTAAGTAGTTGAGATTTACATTATCATGCATGCAACTCATTAGGCATATGTAGGATTATAATCTCAAGTTTCCTAAATAGAAACCCTAAGTCTAGCAACCATCCTTCCATCAAACCCCAAATCAGTCAATCAAGCAATTACATTTCTCACAAACCTGTTATTTACATTTAATCATTAAATCAACCTAGCTTAATCAAACTGATTATATTTATTTGGTTCCCTAGCTCCCTGTGAATTCGATCCCTAAGTACTACAACTCGACCTCTTATTTGAGAGAGTATAAATCACTCCTTAGGGTAATTTGAGTGATATCAAATTTGGCGCCGTTGCCGGGGAGCTTTGATCGCCATTAGATCTTGTTTAGTTAGATTTAGTCTAGGTTTTATTATTGTTCTAAAAAAACTGGTAAAAGTTTTTCTTCTGTTTCAGGTACAGATATCTTAGTACCGGGAACAATAATGAAGAAAGAATTTCTAGGTCCTTCGAAGAAAGAGCCTGCTGATTCGCGCATGATCTGTAAGTCTATGAGGGCAGCATTGATCGACACCCTCCAAGCAATAGCGATCGACAGTATGAATCAGAAATCGATCGACAGCAACACAACGCCATCGATCAATATTACTTGCGAGAAGGCATCGAAGGTAGAGATACTCATTGCTGAGAGGGATGGCTTTGATATAAAATCTATACATATCAAACTTATGTGTCATCGTCCCTTTCATGGCTTTCCTCACGAACAACCAATGGTTCACATCAACGTGTTTGGGGAATTGATATTGTTTATCTTCAATAAAGTCCCTCAAGACCACCTCTTCTGAAAACTCTTCCCATACACCCTAGCTGGAGATGCAACTCACTGGTTCAAGAAGCTATGATACCACTCAAATTACCATAAGGAGTGAATTACTCTCTCAAATAAGAGGTTCAATTATAGTACTTAGGGATAGAATCCACAAAGAGCTAGGAAACCTATTAAATCTAGTAATTTATTAATTCTAAGTGTGTTGTTTTATGGTTTTAAAGTAAATAGCAATCCTAATTGAGCAAGTCTATTGCTCGACTAACAAGATGATTTGGGGGTGTAACTTATTGGAAAGGTATTAGATGCAGGTTTTCTATTCAGGTGTTGGAGATTATAATCCTATAGATGCCTATCAATTGTATGCATGATATATTAGAGCTCAACCCCTTAAACACAGTGATCAGCAATGGAAATGTTTCACTGGTTAACTAACTGGATCTTGGATCTCAACTGTCGTATATTGATCACAAGAAAGTGTCGATCGATGGTCCTATATGGATATTGATCGATACACCTTTCACAAATATCGACTAATTGTCAAAAGACAAAATCGATCGATGCTTCTAGTTAAGCCTTAGGCGTAAGTTGATAATGCTCACTAGCTTTCTAGTTCAGCGGGTAGCCTTTTCCTAGTTGTCTAGTATGACATATTAGGTTCAGGACTGGATGGTCAAGGATGCTTGACTCATGCAGATTCCTAGGTTCAATATTCTAGGTAGCTAATCTAGAACAAGCATTAAGAACAATCAATGAATACCACAACGTAGAAATCTATAGTTGGGGCTAATTCCTCTAACCTATTTGAACCCTGAATCTAACAGGTAAACTACTCAGACATAGCTAAGCAATTCATGACACAAAATATAAATAAAAACTGCATATAATCGAATAGATGAATCAATGGAGTTCTAATCACAAATCTCTCTGTGATCTTCTCTCCTAAAACTCTTTTCTGAAAATAAGAATACAAAGGTGGCCAAAATCTCTCTTGCCTCCTAACACTTAGGCAAGTATAAATCTATTAGGTTAAAAACTTGTCAAGGGAAATCTTGTAATTTGGTAAAGTTTTGGGTTTAAAGTCGGCTGGAACCAAGTCATGCTTCCGCGTCTCGACATCGAGCGATGGTACAGGATGTACATCGATCGATCTTAATCTTCAATCGTCGAGGCTTCTCTTCTGTATCGATCGACGTCACTGGATGTGCATCGATCGATTGTTTCTTCTTTGTATCGACCTCTTATGGTCAGGTCGGATGAAATCTCTTTTAAGCTCCTAAATGCTCCATATTCATCACTTTACTCCAAGATACTTCTGAACCTGAAAACATACCTGATAGGATAGAATATATAGTATATAGATAATAAAATACTTATATACCATGGGTGAAAATGGATCAAATCCATGGTATATCAACTCCCCCAGACTTACCCTTTTGATTGTCCTCAAGCAAAACAAACATGCAGTCTCTCTGAAAGAGGTTTGAGAACAGCAGGGACTTATAGATATAAAACATTGAAATAGTCACCTCTACAATTTCGCAAACCACATCTAAAGTCCTAATCACAAAAGCACATTATGCAATATCCTAACTTGGCAACCAAATTCAACTAGTCAACAACTTAGCAAATTATGTCTGACATTCCCCTCTACTAACCTAATTTCTTAACATAAATATTAAAGTGCATGCTTTACCTTGGGAGTATCGATCACATGATGCAAAGATTTCGGACAAGTATTTGGAACTGCAGGTAAAAGTTAGTTCATAATTTCTCTCTTGAGTCAAAGTCTGCTTCCATCGCATGATCAGTGACCAAGATTGGACAGGCTTCCATGAATCAAGACTTCATGGTGGTTGCCACCAAGCCCTGTTCACTTCTTTTTGACCTATATCCAAGAATTCTTTGTGAAGCGAGCCTTAAAGATTGTCGCCTCCAAGTGCCGTTCTAATTCTTTATTTGGAATCTTTATGAAGCAAGCCTTAATGGTTTTAGCCCCCAAGTCGTGTTCAGATTCCTCCTAACTAAATCCT
Source organism: Brassica rapa (assembly GCF_000309985.2). NCBI lineage: Eukaryota > Viridiplantae > Streptophyta > Magnoliopsida > Brassicales > Brassicaceae > Brassica > Brassica rapa. The sequence goes on along the minus strand of NC_024798.2, from coordinate 7,225,364 downwards.
AAGTCCTATTTAAATAATAATTTTTGGATTTTTTTTTTACTAACTACTCTAGGGTCGAAATAGAGAGAGAAAATTGTGATAAATAAATCTACATAAGGTTTTATCTTCCAGACTTGTCTGAAGAATCTGATCCCATGTATACCAAGCCTCAAGACACGCGTTTGTGTCAGGTTTAGTATCGGAGGTCAGCTTTGTTTCCATCAAACAATCAAGGCAAGTGTGTATAGTTGACATGTTGATCCAGTTTAACATCTTAGTACTATCTGCAATCAGTAAATCTAGAGTGATGCTAAAGAGTGGTTAGATATTCAAGTAATAAAATCATAGTCCCTTTCACATAGCTAAGCATAATTTATAAAAATATTTTATAAGAATCAGAATAAATTATATCAGTAAACCTCTCCCCAGACTTAAATTACACTATCCCAGTGTAACACAGTCGAAGTTATGGTGTAGATAAATCATAAGTACAAATGTAACAAGTTAGGAAGATAAACTTGATCGGAATGGGAATCGATCGATGTGCATATGTATGGTTCGATCGTCGTGTGTGTGTTTATATCGATCGATGTCGACGTCTCGTCCACGGTCGATATGTAGGTAATCATCCTACTTGGGTCTTGCAATAAATCTAAAAGAATAAAAACGAACATAAATACTAATTACTAAGAAAACCAAATAAAATAACCTAATAGTGGGTTGCGTCCTACTCAGCGCTTTGTTATAGTCATTTAGCTTGACTTTGGAGGTATGTGGCTAGTTGGGAAAAGCAGCTACTTGTTGGGAAACAAGCATCCACATCATCTCTGCACATTCTGGACCAAGCTGCAATGAAACTTCTTGTGGCCTCATCATTTCTGGTCCATCTCTCATCCATCTTTTGTACTGCATTTGAGATGTTCTGTAGCCTTTCTAGGATGTCTTCAATGCTGACATGGTACCAGCTTATCTTGCTGTAGGCGTATTCTGATAGCTCGTTCAGTTGCTCCTGCATTGACTCCATGTGGTTTGGTATCAGCTGTGCGTCGTCTGGTGTAGACGTGGCATTGATCGATGCGACCAAGTGTCTATTGATCGTTGCTGGTTCCTTACTGTCGATCGATTTGGAGTGTGCTCCGTCGATCGATGCTGATATATGGTGTTGAGATGCGAGTTGCCTTGGAATGGCTTTGACTTCCTTCTGTAGCCATTCTGCTTGGCTATCTAGTCCACTGATTTTGACGTCGAATGGAAAGTAGATGTCATCACATCGCTTCTCAAGTCGTTCCTCCAATTTGTCTATAGCTGTGTAAAGCTTTGATGTGATCTGATCAACTTCTGCTGTGTAGGGAAGTTGTTATGTAGGTTTCTTGCCGTCGAGGGATGTCATGCGGAACCTATTGATCGATATTGAACCTTCTTCCTGAAAATCATGTTGGTCATTAAGCTTACCAATGTTCTTCTGGACATTCATCATCTGTGTAGACAAGGTGTCCAAGTATCGCATGATAGGTGAGGGGAACCGGTTGTGCATATCCTCATAAGATTTTAACCTCTCCTCCATTGCTGCGAACCTTGTGTCGATCGATGTGATGTTGCAGATATCGATCGATGTGGCTGGTTGTGGATCATTCATGTGAATATTGTCCAGTTCTTGCTGTAGCAGATCAATTCTCGTGCTCAACTAGTCTACGTTGTTGTTGAGAGGGTTGTAAACGTCGTTAATCCTCGTGTTGATATATACAATCTCCCATTCATCCTTCTTCTCTACCAAAGTTTCCGGTTCTGTTGGAATCTGGGATGTATGTGGCTTGACGTCGATCGATGGTGCTTTGTTGGCGTCGATTGATGTTGATGTCGTAGCTTCTTTCTCAAGGTTGTGCTACATACTCTCGATCTCTGTCCTTAGCTCTGCCATACATCTGAAAAGCTCATTTTAACCTCTGTCCAAAGGCTGATAGGTATCATTTACAAATGTCTTGAGTTCATCTCCTAGCTTTTCATGAGTTCCACAAATACCAGTCACCATCTCATTGATCTCATCCTTGGTGTAGATCTCTGGTGCCAGTGTTGTAGGTGTGAAGGAAGTGGCATGTGATGGGAGACATACGTGACCTTCTCCAAATAGGGATGCTCTCTCCAGAATTTTCCTGATGTCATCCTTGGTAACAGGAATCATATCACCAGCTGCGCTCCTCGCATGTCCAAACTCGTCATTGTAAACTCCATATTTGTCTTTATGTTCCCATCTGAACTTTCTGGCTCCAAAGCTGTCATAAGCGCGACGTCCACATTTGTAACGTCTATCGATCAATGGTAAAGGTGCTTTATCGAGCGATGTTGGTGTTACCCTGTCGAGCGATGTAGAAGCAACATCGTCGATCGATGCATGGCTAACAGGTTTGCACGTTTGGTGTGAACCAATTCCTGTTATTGTAGCCTCTGAATCTACGTCTAGAACATCTGGATTGTTGTCTGGAATGATGCGTTGCTGCGTAAACAAGTTGTCTACTCCATTGGCCAACTGAACAATATCTGCTATGTCCTCTCTGGATACTTGTAGAATCCTTCCATCCATAGCTCTTTCATGGCCATCTTGGTCCCAAAAAATACTAAATTCATCAGGCAATAGAAAGTCGTAATCAATACTCGTATTCTTAGTAGATAAAGAAAGTTTGGGTTTAGATTGAGAAACGATCAATGTTGATATTAGGGTATCGGTCAATGGTAGACGTTTGTCTGCTGAATTAGGGTTTTTGGATCAAATGCTTCTCCTGGATGTTCCTTCCGATTGGTGTGTGGGCGCATTCATCTTTTCTGCATCTGTTTCGTGAGAAGTACTCTTTGGTGCAAAACTCCTTATATAGGTGTTGGTAAACCTATTTGGAATAGGAATATTCCCTTTTTCCTTTTCTGAGGTGGCGGCTTTAATATCGATCCATGCACCAAGTGTGGTATCGATCGATGCAGATGATCGTTTTGCCGGACGAGGGTGGGATTCGACTGATGCTGAGTAGATGATGTCGATCTATGGTGTAGGCGTGTTGTTGAAGGAATGAGTTGAATATCTTTCATCCTGCATAGCAATCTCTATAGCTCTTTCCTTCCAGTAATCCTCATCATACTCCTCAGTAGGATCCTCATTGGATGAAAGAATCACAGTCTCCACTGCAAAACTTTCATGGAATCCACTATCTGCCCAACTGCCTATAGAATAGTCATCACGTCTGTTCTTGTTGGGTTGTTGAAAGGCGAGGTCTGGATAGTACTGATATGGTAATGTGGAGTGGTCTACCGGTTGCATCCCGTCGAGCTACATGGGATAACGTTCATCGGTCGTCGGCGACTCATTGGAATCGATCGATGTGATACTGTGTGTATCGATCGATTCCGAGTACTCGGTTTCGTACACTGCTCCACAATGGCATGCTGAAATGTAGCCAAGATCGTTTCCAAGCTCCACGAGGTTGACCTGTTGTGTCACAACTCGAACTAGGTCATAGCGGACGTCTGGATCTATCAGTGTCAGACATAATCTGTTGGTGTTCATGTCACATACAACTCATATTGTAGCCAGGAAAGCTCTTCCAAGCAGAAGTGATGAGTTCCAGTTAAGCTTGATGTCCAGGACATGAAAATCTACAGGCACAAGGGCATTACCAATCTGTACCTCAAGGTCTCGTATGATGCCTCCTGAGCTCCTTTCTGAAAGATCCACAAAGGTGAAAGATTCTGATGAGGGCTCTATTTTCAGACCCAGCTGGTCTGCCATAACCTTAGGTAGGATACTGACTGATGCTCATGTGTCACAAAGTGCATGGGGAAATTCAATACCTTATACTATACATGGTATTTCAAACTTCCCAGGATCACTCTTCTTCTTCAATGTGATCCTTAGTTTCATCCTTTCCCTGATGTAATAAAACATTTTCCTAATGTCCTCCTCAGTGTCCTTAGTTTCTCTGAAGAACATCCACAACCGGTGTATGTAATAAACTTCATCAAATTGTTTCTCTGCTGGGATTCTGAGGACTCTCTTAGTGAAACTATCCATCTCCTTCTCAGTAGCTTCCCTTTTAAGGTGTTTAGGAATGTTCTCTTTCCTTTTCCTTAAAACTCTTCACTTAGTTGCCTCATCAACTTGCATAGGCTCTGGTGTAGTGTCTGTAGGGTTGATTGTAGGTTCTGGTGGGTTTGCTAAAGGTTTAGTAGTGGTCTAAGTGTGTTGATTCGATTACTATCAATTGATGGTAATCACACTCAGTGGGTGAGAGGTGCCCGTCGATCGATGGGAGGTGAGGGGGGGGGGTCGATCGATGTCGGTCTCTCTTTGTCGATCGATGGCTGGCTCATGTGATCGATTGATTTTGACGTAGAAAGGGGAGGGTGGGTGAGGATGTTTTTCTGCGGATTCCTCATGACTCACGATTCGAACTGCACTACACTTTGCAGTCGATTCAGCAGATGATGTTGATCGATGTCTAGAGTAATCCGTTGATCGATCTTCGTCATGTTCTGTCGAGCGAGGTGCATCCATTGACATCGATTGGCACCAGTGTGATCCGCCGAAGCTCATGGAGCTTTCAACTTCGAAGTCTCCTTCTCCTAGCTTCTCATGCTTCACCATTTGCCAGAAATCATCATCTATGATGGCATTAACGTGGTGTTTTGCTTTCTCAACTCCTACCTCTCTAGCCAAGGCTTCTTGACTCTTTACAGTGTCTCCAGTATGAGCCACTTGGATTTTAAGCTTCCTCACTTGAGTCCCTAATGTCTCAATTCTTGTGTTCAGCCTGTTGTAGGCAGAATCTATCTTCCCATTGAAGTCCACAGTGAGTTGTTGCTGTCCTTCCAGAACTCTGTCAGGCATTGCTTCAATCTTGCTTTCCTGAGTCTGTGGTGGAGTATGAGTTTCCATAGCCTCTGTTGTTGTTGCTGAAAGGTTTCCGGAACTGTGAACTTTGGTTACTCCTCTGACCATTTTTATAGAAGTTTTTGTTTCCACCCTGGTTTCCAGATCTCTGAAATGCAGTACCTCCAATGTAGTTCACATCTTCTTCTCCTTCCTTCTCTACAGCTACTTCTCCTTCAGCTGAGTAGACCTACTTCCTAAGAAGCTCATGAACCATATCTAACTTTGCTCTAACTTCGTCCATCTGCTCCTTTCCCAGTGATGCAACAGACTTCTTCCTCTCAAAGTCAGTGTTCTTGGTGCTGCTGATGTTTGCTAGATTTTCTATCAGTCTCATAGCCTCCACCGGATTCCTGGTGTTGAAGTTTCCCTCGCTAGTTGATCAAGAGCTATCGGATACTTCAAGGCGATACCTATGAAGAAAGTGCTCAGCAGTTGCACTTCATTGTATGCGTAGTGTGGACAGTCTCGCTTGAAGAACTTGAATCTGATCCACACATCTTTAAAAGACTCTCTGCTTGAATGTAGAAATTTTGCTCCTCAAATCTTCAGCGCACGCCTCATCAAAGAAGTTTCGCAAAAAAACATTCTTAATGTCAGCCCAGGATGTTAGAGATCTTGTGGGTAGCTGCTTAAGCCAGTGCATCACTTCTCCAGTCAGAGTATACTTGAAGAGCTTGCACAATAGGTAGTCCTCAGGGACTCCATCCATACGAATAGCAGCGATAAGATCCTCGAACCTCTCCAGATGGTCCATAGGATGCTCGTGCGGTAACCCAGAGTAGGGTAGCTGCGACACGAGTGTGTAGTATTGAGGCTTCAGCTCGAAATTCTCCTTTTGAATCTCTAGAAGGCAAATAGCTGATCTGTTGGTGTAGTACTCGTCTGGACGATTGTAGGAGAATAGCTTATCTGTTGGTGGAGCAGCCTCTTCTACAGGTTGAGCAGCTCATGTAGCATCAGCATCAGAGATTACATTCCCCTGAGCATCTAGTTTCTGACCTGTTGCATTACGCAGATGACTATCCTGGTACAGGTCTCCATTCTCATCCTGTCTGAGAATAACAATCGCAACCATGTTTTGCGACTGAGGATCAATCGATGTACGCGGTGTAGAATCGATCGATGTCGAACGAGGTATATCGGTCGACGATGATGGTCGGGTGTCGGTCGATGGGTAGGTGCGAGAATCAGTCGACGTGAAAGCCGTTGTGTTGATCGATGTGGAACGTTGATCTTTGCGGATCGTGCGTTCCAGGTGCGCAGGATTTTCTGAGAATAGCAGGTGTTTTTTCTTGTTGCTTCTGGTACTGCTGGGAATGCACCTGAAAAGACAAGAAAAAAAATTTTTGTGTCAGAATGGGGGTAAAGAAAAAGAAAAGAATTAATAACACTAAAACTAATGGGGATCAAAGCTCCCCGGCAACGGCGCCAAATTTGATACCACTCAAATTGCCCTAAGGAGTGACTTACTCTCTCAAATAAGAGGTTCAATTGTAGTACTTAGGGATCGAATCTACAAGGAGCTAGGGAACCTATTAAATCTAGTAATTTATTAATTCTAAGTGTTTGTTGTTTTATGCTTTTAAAGTAAATAGCAATCCTAATTGAGCAAGTCTACTGCCCAACTAACAAGATGATTTGGGGGTGTAACTTATTGGAAATGTATTAGATGCATGGTTTCTATTCGGGTATTGGAGATTATAATCCTATATATGCCTATCAGTTGCATGCATGATATATTAGAGCTCAGCCCCTTAAACACAGTGATCAGCCATCGAAATGTTTCACTGGTTAACTAAATAGATCTTGGATCTCAACTGTCGTACATTGATCACAAGAAATTGTCGATCGATGGTCCTTTAGGGATATCGATCGATACACCTTTCACAAATATCGATCGATTGTCAAAAGACAATATCGATCGATGCTTCTAGTTAAGCATTAGGCATAAGTTGATAATGCTCACTAACTTTCTAGTTCAGCGGTAGCCTTTTTTTAGTTGTCTCGTATGACAGATTAGGTTCAGGACCGGATGGTCAAGGATGCTTGACTCATGCAGATTCCTAGGTTCAATATTCTAGGTAGCTAATCTTGAACAAGCATTAAGAACAATCAATCAATGAATACGACAACTTAGCAATCTATAGTTGGGGCTAATCCCTCTAACCTATTTGAACCCTGAATCTAACAGGTAAACTACTCATACATAGCTAAGCAATTCATGACACAAAATAGAAATAAAAACTACATAGAATAGAATAGATGAATCAATGGAGTTCCAATCACAAATCTCTCTGTGATCTTCTCTCGTAAAACTCTCTGCTGAAAATAAGAATACAAAGGTGGTCAAAAGCTCTCTTGCCTCCTAACACTTAGGCAAGTATATATCTATTAGGTTAAAAACTCGTCAGGGGTAATCTTGTAATTTGGTGTAGTCTTGGGTTTAAAGTCGGCTGGAACCAAGTCGTGCTTCCGCGTCTCGACATCGAGCGATGTTACAGGATATACATCGATCGATCTTAATATTCAATCGTCGAGGCTTCTCTTCTGTATAGATCGATGTCACTGGATCTGCATCGATCGATTGTTTCTTCTGCGTGTCGACCTCTTATGGTCAGCTCGGATGAAATCTCTTTTAAGCTCCTAAATGCTCCATAATCATCACTTTACTCCAAGATACTTCTGAACCTGAAAACATACCTAATAAGATAGAATATATAGTATATAGATAGTAATATACTTATATACCATGGATGAAAATGGGTCAAATCCATGGTATATCAATCTACCACCAAGATCTCTCACTTCCTGGAATGACATGAGAGATGCCTTCCTCAACCAATTTTTCTATGATGCTGCTGCAAATCTAGAGATTGAGATGGATTCTCTGAGGAGATATGTGGTAGAGGGTGATGAACAACATGTGTCTAGAGAGTTAAGCAGAGTAGAGGAAGCTGGTACTGAAGCATCGACCTCAACGTCTACTGACGGCAGGACGTCAACGTCTACAGACGGCATGACCTCAACGTCTACCAACGGCAGGACTTCAACATCTACAGACGGCAGAAATTTAACGTCTACAGACGGCATAACTTCAACGTCTACCGACGGCAGGACTTCAGCGTCTATAGACGGCATGACTTCAACGTCTACCAACGACACGACTTCAACGTCGCCAGACGGTGCGATCTCAACGTCGACTGATGCAACGACTTTAACGTTGATCGACGGTACAACCTCAACGTCAACCAACAACACTACGTCAACGTCGATCGACGATGTAGACAGAGAAATCACCATGGAAGATTTCTTGGAGCTAGAAGAGTTTTGGAGTTGGAGGATGGAGAAAAGCTTGAAGACTTGGGTTCGGGTGGAGAAGTCACTATGGAAGACTTCTTAGACTAGAGGAATGGCTTGAAAATATGGATCAAAATTCGAGGAAGAAGCTTGATGACGATCAGCATACTTCGAGAGTAGATCTGGAAACTTCAAAGATTAGCATCGATCGACACCAACCTGATGAGATCGATCGACAACCACCCCACATCATCGATCTACACCCACCCGACATCGATCGACACCGCCAACCAATTATCGATCGACACCACCCACCTAATATCGATTGATGCCCATTGCTAGACGTTCCGCCAGGTTGCATAATTGAGATGGAACCGATTGAGGAAAGGATGTACATGTCTAAGGCCTCACACCTTGATGTCCGTAAACATCAGAGACCACCTATCTGGACAGAAGAAGGTACTGGGTTTCACAAAAGAGTGAAGAGGATACATGATCCTGTGAAGACTGTGGTTCCATGCACTGTATTTGAAGCTGAATCTCCTATTCCACCTGATAGAAGTATGCAGTTCAGTTCTCACATTAAGGTATTGGATGATCATCAGCACGTAGAAGCTTCTCAAAGAGGGTTGCGATTTAGAGATTAAGTCGATAAGAACCCAGCAGAAGCAGCATTGATTGACACCGACCAGATACCATCGAACGACATGAACAAGCCGGCATCGATCAACACTACCAGTTCTCCATCGATCGACACTAGAAGCATATCAGAGCAGAAGGAGTTCGATGTGTGTAGAAATCTTAGGGATGGAGAAACCACCACGCGATCAGACAAGTCTGGGGGAAAGAAGAGGAGGAATTGGAAGAAGAGAAAAAAGATCAAGGAGAGTTCTCAGTTTTCATTGATTCCTCTCTTCTCATATGGTGTCAGGAAACCCAGAGTGCGCAGCAGATGCTTCTGGCAGCCATTTCCACAGATTCGAGCACTCCTTTATTGCTGAGATGATAGACAAAGGACAAGAGTCTATGGAAGAGGCTTTCACACAAGCATGATAAAACTTCAAAGAGCAGACATTGAGAATTGTTTTGGAGCATGTTCTCATTCTCTTCCGGACTAAATCAGATCCAAAGTCAAGCTAATGACTTAAAATAAGCGCTGAGTGGGAAGTAACCCACTGTTAGGTTTTTTTTTAATTTAGTTTTATATTCATTTATTATGGATTCTTTGTTTTCTAATGAATTCAGGTAAAAAAAAAAGACGAATGAACAATAACGACGGTAATGTAGCAACCGCACTGTAACAGAGACACTGTAGCATAGATCGGCACTGTAGCAAACAAATCGATCGACACTGTAGCAGAAAATTGGGAGTTACTGTAGCAGCGACACTATAGCAGTCACTGTTCCTCGGAAAAAAAAGAATTGGTTTTATAAGTTATCTATTACTAACTTTTAGTGTTTTATTTATGTTAGGTAAAAGGAAAAAAATTCGAGGAAGACAAGTTTTACGAGAATCGACGATGGCTGTGCAGTATCGATCGACAGAGCATCACTATCATCAATCTATCGCCACTTAACTGTGTCGATTGACATATCTTCAAGAGTATTGATCGCAACTTAACTGTGTTGGCCGACACTCACATCAAAGTCAGGTATACTGGTTTTTCCTTGTTAAATATTGTCCTTATGATTTATTTGCTCACCGATCTTAGACTATATAACACTGGAGATAGTGTTGTTTAAGTCTCAGGGAGGTTTAACTAATATTGTGTTTTAGTTATAAAAAAAAACAGATCCGCGTAGACGATTATTCAGTACATCGACCGATGAAACCATCTCCATATCGATCGACAGCACTTCATATCCAACGATCAATTGTCTCTTCATTGTGTCGAATGATTTCTCTAGCCATCGACCTATGAGAACATATCACTATCAGTCGACAGCACTTCATCAGCAACGATCGATTGTCATTCATTGTGTCCATCGACACTGAGCAGGTCATCGTTCTTAAATTATGTACTTATGATTATTTCTCACTATAAGTCCGAATAGATATACACTAGGGGCAGTGTAATTTAAGTCTGGGGGATGTTTACTGATATTAGTGTGTTCTTAAGTCATATCAAAATGTTTTTAAAAGAGTTTTATTGAGTCAAGAAGGGGATAATGAACTTATTAGATTTTTGCTTTTAATCTAACTAAAAGGTAATAACCCGCGCCTTGCGCAGGATGGGATTATTAGTTTCGTTATTCTTAATTAAAAGACATTAAATCTGTTTAATCTAGATATTGGTCGGATTTAAGTTTTCCTTTTTAGTTTTCAATCTTCTAAAATATAACTATTATTTTAAATTAATATTTATTTTAGTTTATTCGGTCAAAATGTTTGATTTTTTGGTTTTTTCGGTAAAAACGAAAAGTTCATATTATTTATTTATTTTCATGTTATGAAGTTTAGATAGTCGTCATGTCGAACCAATAGTTTCATATTATAGTTTCTAAACAGATAATATTTTAAGAAAAATAAAAAAACTTATTAAGACAAATAATTTCACTATAATTTGGTCAGTAGTGAAAGAAGCATTAAGAAAAAATATTTTAACTATCAAAAAAATTAGATGCTTCAATTGTGGTGAATACTTATTTAAAAGGTACTCACGTCAAGGTGCACATGCATGTGTATGTAAAAAATATAAAAAACTGTTGATAAATATATAAATATATTGTTAATTAAAATTAAACGAAATTTTTATTCAAAATAATACATGAAAGATATAATTAAAATTAATTTAAAATAAAAAAGGCCTTGACATTAGTCATTTTTTTCTTATATAGAAAATAAAATTGTATCTGTAAATAGGAGTGGACACATATTGAATATCTGGGTATTTAGAAGCATTCGTGTCGATTCGATCTTTAGCCACCTAGATATTCGGTGACTCGGATATCCGAAATGTTTTAGAATTTTAAAAAATATCCGATTTGATCAGTAAATAAAATAAAATTTTAAAAATAATTAAAAATTTTAATGATAATATTTTATTACAAAAATAAAACATTATTTAACTTTTTAAAATTTTAGTACCTAATATAATAAATTTAATTCATAAAAATATTGTAGAACTGATATAAAGTATACTATATCTAACATATATATATATATATATATATATATAATTATTTACATATATGTATATATATGCAGATAACAAATCAAATTAGATATCTGTTCATAAAAATATTGGTTTTTGTGATTTGTTTCTTTTTTGGATATTGTATTTTAGTATTTGATTTGTTTCGTAGAGTTACGGATATCAAGTTTTTTTTGGTTCAAATCAAAATGAATAACGAATCGAATCAAAATTTATGAATATTTTGCTCAATTTTATCTGCAAACAATAAAAAAAAATATATATATATATATATATATATATATATAGTATGGCTTTTGATTCCTTATCTATTTTTATTCGAACCGAAAGAATCCATAGTGTTATTGGAACAATGTATGTGAGTTTTAAATTAAAAAATGCACAAAATACATAGTGTGAACACATTTATGAAAATAGTGTGAACGCGTTAGTATACTTATTATCAAATCATTGTGAGGATGCCACGTGTCTATTATAGTGTGAATGCATTTATTACAATGCTTCTCTTTTAATATATAAGGGATTCTTTAGCACCATTCTAGACTTAATGATTGAAGATAGTACTAAAGATACTAAAGCTGATCTCCAACAATAAACTTGACACAACTACTTGTCTTTGGGCTTGGTATACATGGGATCAGATTCTTCAAACAAGTCTGGAAAGTAAAGCCTTGTGTAGATTTATCACATTTTCTCTCTCTATTTCGATCCTAGATTTATAGGTAGAGACATTTATATTAAAAAAAACGAAAAAGAAAAGAAAGAAAAAAGAAAAAAAAATTATACATATATATATAAATAAAAAATATATAAATATATATATAATAGGAGTTGGTTAGGTGGAATCCGACCAGGACTTGGTGGCTACAACCATTAAGGCTTGCTTCATAAGGATTCCAACAAAAAGATTTCGAACGGGACTTGGTGGCGGCAATCATCAAGGTTCGCTTCATATGAATTCTGATACCACTCAAATTACCCTAAAGAGTGATTTATACTCTCTCAAATAAGAGGTCGAGTTGTAGTACTTAGGGATCGAATTCACAGGGAGCTAGGGTACCTAAGGATTATACTATGAATTGTTAAGCAAGGATGTTTTAAGAGTTTTTAAAAGTAAATTGCAGTTTTATATTGAACAAGTGTATGTTCAATAACAGATGTTTGGGGTTCTGGTGCTTAAAAAGGAAATAGCTAGGCTTAGGGTCAAATATTTGATCAACAAGTCTTTCGGCCGTTGCGAGGATTGACTTGTTGACTATTAACTAGATCTATGATCTCAACTCTCGTTATATTGATCTATAGAAAGCGTCGATCGATATTCCAATGGGAGTATCGACCGATACACCTTTTGCACATTCGATCGATTATTCAAGTATGATATCGATCGACGCGCTATAGTCTAGCTTTCTGCGCACGTTTAATGAATGCTTACTAAGCTCACTAGATCAGCTCTCGCCTTGCTCATAGCAAGAAACAAAGTTCATTTAGAATGTTTTCAGAATGAAAATTAGCTATTGCTTTTATCAATCAATCCTAGGACAAGTTCTAGGTAGCTAATCTAGACACATGCATTAATGCACAATTCTAAAGATGATTATCACAACTCAGCAATCTATAGTTGGGGCTAATCCCTCCTAACCTATTTAAACCCTAAAATCTAATAAAAGAACTACTCAGACATGGCTAAGCAATTCATAACAATGGTTAGGTATAAAAACTTCATAGAATAAATAAGATAAATATCAATGGAGTTCCGATTACAAATTATAAATTTGGATCTTCTCTCCGATCTATCAATAAAACAATGAAACACAAAGAAATGCACACTTTGCCTCTAACATGACGACAAAGCTTATATAGTTAGGGTAAAACACGTCAGGGGCAATCTTGTAAAATAGTGAAATCTTGGGTTTCAAGTCGGCTGTGACCAAAAAGGCTTTCTGCACGCTTCGCTATCGATCGACACCATGACTTGTGTATCGATCGATTCTATCCAATATCGACCTATTGTCGATCTCGATGGTCATCTCAGGTGCTTGCTTCAAATCTCTCCAAAATGCTCCAAAATCATCACTTATCTCCAAAACACTTATGATCTTATAAATATAATAAATAGACTCTATAATAATATAAATATTAGTAAAAACACCTATAAATTATGGAAGAAAATGTGTCAAATCCATAGTCTATCAACTCCCCCAGACTTACCCTTTTGCTTGTCCTCAAGCAAAACAAAGAGGCAATCTCTCTGAAAGAGGTTCTAAAAACAGCAGGGACTCACATGATTTAAAACTTAGAATCATCACTTCTACAATATTGCAATCCACTTCTAAGAAATCCTAATCACAAAAGCACATCATATCATATCCTAGCTTAGCAACCAAATTCATCTAGCCAGCAACTCAGCATAATCTTGTCTTTCATTCCCCTCTACCAACCTCAATTCTTAGCATAAAATAAAAGTGAAGGATTTAACTTGGGAGTATCGATCACATGATTCAAGGATTCTCAAACAAGTATCTGGACCTGCAGGTAAACATTAGTTCATATCCTCTCTCTCTACTAATTTTCTCTCTTGGTTAAAAATCTGCTTATATGCAAGATCATTAACCAAGATTGGAAAGACTTGCATGAATCAAGCCTTAATGGTGTCTGTCACCAAGTCCTGTTTACTTCTTTTTGACCTATATCCTAAGATATTTATGAAGCAAGCCTTAATGGTTGTAGCCACACAGTCATGTTCAAATTCCTTCCTAAAAAAACTCTAATACTTATATATATATATATATATTTATATTTTTGTATAATCTAAATTTTGAAAATAGAGAGAGAAAGAGTGATAAATCTATATACACAGAAGGCTTTACCTTCCAGACTTGTTTGAAGAATCCGATTCCATGTATACCAAGCCCCAAGACAAGCAGTTGTGTTTGGTTTAGTATTGGAGGTCACCTTTGGTTCCTTCAAAACAATCTTAGCAAGAGTGGATAGTTGACAGGTTGATCCGCTTTAGTATTTTTAGTACTATCTGCAATAAGTAAAGCTATAATGATGCTAAAGAGTGGTTAGATATCTTAGCAAAATCTATAAGTTCATAATCCCCTTCTTGACTCAATAATAACTTAATTTGAAACACATTTTTAATAAGACTGATAAGTAAATAAATATCAGTAAACCTCCCGCCAGACTTAAACTACATTGTCCCCAGTGTAAATTCAGTCGAACTTATGGTAAGAAATAAATCATAAGGACTAAATGTAAAAAGTAGGAACGATATACCAGACCGGAATAGATGTCGACCGATGTAAGGATGTTGATGTCGGTCGATGCAGGTAAGGCAATGTCGAGCGATGTTGGCTTGTTCGCGTTGATCGATACAGATGACAATCGTCAACTCGGATCTTCTATATATATATATATATATATTTTATGACCTGCAATAATTAAAAACCAACATAAATAGTAAATCAAGGAAACCTTAATAAATATTACCTAATAGTGGGTTGCCTCCCATTCTGCGCTTTGTTATAGTCATTTAGCTTGACTTTGGAAGTGTTTTAGCTAGTAGTGTTGATAACTGGGACTTGTTGGAAAACAAGTATCCATCTCCTCTTTGCGCTTGTTGAACCATGTACCAGTGAAGTCTCTCATTGCTTCATCCCCTCTGCGCCATTTATCCTTCATTGCTGCAGTTGTGTTTTCAATCTTCTGCAATCTTTCACCAAGACTCTCAAGGTTGAATTGATGTCTGGTAAGTGTGGCGTAAGTGTCAGATGAGATCTCCTTTCCATGGTAAGGTGTGTTGGACATGTCGGATGTCGTCGTTGGTACTAGCCGGCCTCGTTTTGTATCACTGTCGATCGATGCTGAACGATTGGTGTCGATTGATTTGTTGATGCGTCTGTCGATCGATATCGATGTTTCTAGTCGACGTGCAATGTAACTCTGAATCTCCATCAACTCTCCTTGTATATCTTCAACTTTGGAAGTTAATGCACTGATGGTAAGATCCATTGGGAAATAGATGTCATCGCATCTCCCATCAAGCCTCTCCTCTGTAGTGTCCAGAGCTCTGTAGATCCTTTCTACCAACTGATCTATATCTTCTCTGGTGTGGAAATCCGGTTGAGACTTCATTGTGTCTGGGCGTGGCGGACTGGTGTCGATCGATGCGGCCAAGCGGCTATCGATCGATGCTTGAAGGTGTCTTTCGAGCGATGGTGATTGTCTGCTATCGATCGATGGCGGTCGAGCACTGCCGTTCGCGTTATGAATTCTGGCTATGTCCTTCTTCATCTCCTCCATACAAGTAGTTAGCCAATTTATACTATCATTCAAGGGATAGTAGACACCATCAAGCTTAATCTGGAAGGCCTCTTTGTTGCTATCATGTTCACCACAGACTCCATAGAACATCTCGTTGATCTCGTCCTTGTGTAGATCTCTGGTACCAACTTTGTCTGTGTGAATTGGCTAGCATGTTCAGGAAGACATTTGTAGGCTGGTTCATCTCTCGAAGCTCTTTCCAGAAGCCTTCTGATATCCTTGTTGTGAACTGGGATGGTGTGTCCCTCTAGATCTCTGGCAAATTCTCGATCATCTCTGTAGACTCCATACTCATCTTTCTCTTCCTAGTAAAATTTCATGTTACCATAAAGGTCAAAAGCTCTTCTGCTGAATTCTGGCTGTCTGGCGACCGTTGGGACATCTATGTTGATTGATGGATGAGTTGTATGGCGAGATCTTTGTTTGAAGCTGTTTTCTATGCCACCAGCTGTGTCATTGAACTCCTTTGTAGTCTTCTGTCCGCGGTTGCTGCGTTGATGCATAAACAGATTGTCTGCTCCACTGGATGTCTGAAGGATATCTGCAATATTCTCCAGATATGTGTAGTGTGCGGCCGTCTATTGCTTTTGCGAAGCCATTAGGGTCCCTGAAAATAACAAATTTCGTCAAGAGTTAGATACTGGTTATCTAATTTGTCTTTTTCGCTTACAGTGGTTTTCGGTTTTAGACGGTTGTCGATCGATGTGTTATTGTTGATGTCGATCGATTGTTGAGGAAGCTGATCAATCAATTGCT
The DNA here is from genome assembly GCF_000309985.2 of Brassica rapa. Lineage (NCBI taxonomy): Eukaryota > Viridiplantae > Streptophyta > Magnoliopsida > Brassicales > Brassicaceae > Brassica > Brassica rapa. The sequence goes on along the minus strand of NC_024798.2, from coordinate 7,208,936 downwards.
GGTGACGAGTGTCAATCGATTCGCTGAAACGAGTTGTTTCCTAGACAGCTTCTGCTTGAATCTGATATGTATCATCCCGCTTTTGCATGTTGAGCAGCTCCTCGTCTGTGAAGCTATCTTGTAGTTTATCTGCTCCTGGGGTGTAGGTTATTATTTCTACTGCAAAGCTCTCATGGTGGTGTTCATCTGCCCAACTACCAATCGAATAGTCTCCGTCTCGCACACAGTTGAAATCATTGTCAATCGATTTGTAGTAGTCTGTGTTTGTGGATGGTCGCTTTTGGTATCGTTGTTGAGGTTGATGGCTAGCTCATCCTGTCGATCGATGGCTAGCTCGTCCTGTCGATCGATGGTGCATTCCTTTTCCAAGAGGAATGGTGTAAGAGGTTAAATTCCTTATCAAGGATGGCTTTGTACTCAATAGCTCATTCCTCCTCATAGTCTTCATCATACTCGTCTGTATGCATATTTTGTCTGGTGTAAGCGTCAATAGCGGGGTTGTAGTAGTCATTCACCCATTCATTTTGATTACTATCGACCGATTCATCATGTGGTATGTCGGTCGATTTCTGGTTACCACTGTCGATCGATGTTGCTGTATGAGTTTCGATCGATTCTGAATCTTCAGTTTCGTACTCATCTCCACAGTGGCATGCTGCAATGATTCCTGGATCATTGATTCTTTTGGAGATCGTCTGTGGCTTCTTGACTGGGATAGGGTCGTAGTTGGCATTAGGATCGATGAGTGTTAGACACAACTGGTTGGTTTGCAAGTTGCACACTGCTCCCACTGTTGACAAGAAAGCTCTCCCAAGTAGTAGAAAAGAGTTCCAGTTTAACTTGATGTCCAAGATATGGAGGAAATCAACTGGAACTAGGGCATTACCAATCTGCACCTCTAGGTCTCTCACAATTCCTCATGAGCTCTTCTGGGAACAATCCACAAAAGTGAACAATTCCTACGAAGGCTCCACCTGAAGACGCAGATGGTCTACCATAACCCTACGCCGAATGCTGACCGATGCTCATGTGTCGCACAAAGCATGTGGGAATTCAATACCCTGCACTGTGCATTGTATTGCAAATTGCTCAGGATCACTCTTCTTCTTCAATGTAATCCTTTTCTTCATCTTTTCTCTCGCTTCACAGAACATTCTCATAATGTCTTCTTCTTTCTCTCTGGTTTCTCTGAAGAACATCCATAATCTGTGGCTGTAATAAGCTTCTTCGAATGGCTTATGTAGAGGAATCCTGAAGACTCTCTTTTGAAAATTTTATTTTTCCTTTTCATTAGCCTCCCTCTTCAGATTTTTTGCCACTTTTTCCTTTCTTCTCCTTAGGGTTCTTCCAGTAGAAACCCTATCTTCTTCCATAGAATCATCTCCATCATCTGAAGGTGTCCTGACAGGCTTCGGTGGTTGTTTTGAAGGTTTAGGTTTGGGCCTAAGTGCGTTAAGTCATGCCACATCTATCTTCGGCATCTGCACTCGGTAGGTGATAGGGGCTCGTCGATCGAGAGGAGGTGAAGGTTGTCTATCGATATTAGCTTCTGAGTGTCGATCGACATTGATGTTCGTATGTCGATCGATACGAACATTGTCAGGACTGGGCGGATGTGGGTGTTTTGTTGCGAACTCCTCATGAGTCAGAATCTTCACGGTATTGCAAGATGCGGTTGACTCCGTAGGTGTTGTCGGATTGATGCTCTGGTAATACTGTCGATTGATGTTGGTTGGTGTATGTCGATCAATACTCGGTGGTTTGTGTCGATCGACACCAATGTGACCCGCCAAAACTCATCAAACTTTCTACCTCGCTTGCAGCTTCTCTTCCTTTACCACTTGCCAAAAGTCATCATCAATAATGGCATTCACGTGGTGCTTCATCACATAATCCCCTACTCCTCTTGTTGAAGCTTCCTGCCTCATAATAGAATCTCCTGTCTGCACAACCTGTATCTCCATCTTCTTCACATGAAAGCTCAAAGTCTCAAACTTAGTGTTCAGGTTGGTGTAGACAGAATCTATCTTCCCATTGAAATCCACTGTCATTCGCTGATGTGCCTCAAGAACTATATCGAGCATCTCTTCAATCTCGCTTTCTTGAGTAGGCGGCAGTGGCTTCTGGTAGTAGGAACTTTTGAAATTCATGTTGTTGTTGTAGCTGTTGTTGTAAGGTTTCTGGTACTGCGAGTTTTGGTTGATGTTACTCCTATTTCCATAGGAGTTTCTGTTTCTACCCTGGTTTCCTTCGAATCCAGCTCCACCAATGTAGTTTACTTCGTCTTCCTCTGTTCTACCCTCTACAGCTTCTGCATCTTCAACAAAGCTGACATGCTTCTTGAGAAGCTTGTGAACACTGTCCAGTTTTGCCCTCACTTCATCATCTGATCATTCCCAGGGATGGTGGCAGATCTCTTCCTCTCAAAATCAGTGTTCTTGGTGATGTTGCTGGATGCTAGGTTTTCAATCACTTTGACTGGCTCCTCTGGATTCCTGGTGTTGAAGTTTCCATTGCTGGAAGACACTGAGTAGCTGTACCTCATTGTATCCATGGTGTGGACAGTGTCTCTGGTAAGACTTGAATCTGATCCAAGAGCCTCTGAATGATTCTGCAAGCTCCTGAGTGAATGTAGCAATCTTGCTCCTCAAGTCTTCAGCACGCGCCTCATCAAAGAAATTGCATAAGAATGCATTCTTGATTTCGCTCCAGGATTTAAGAGATCCTGGTTGTAGGTGCTTGAGCCAATGCAGAGCTTCTCCAGCGAGTGAATATCTGAAAAGCTTGCATAATAGGTAGTCTTCAGAAACCCCCTTGACTCTAATAGCAGAAATCAGATCCTCAAACCTCTCCAGTTGGTCCATCGGATGCTCGTGGGATAGTTCATGGTAGGACAATTGTCCTACAAGTGTGTAGTACTGCGCTTTCGGCTCAAAATCCCTCTCAATGGTAGGAGGAAGGATGGCTGATCTTTTAATGTAGTAGCGATCTGGACGGTTGTAGTCAGCCAACGTCATGGGTTGCGCAGCCTCATCTACCGGTAAGGCAGTACCTGTAGTAATAGCATCAGGCCCAAGGATTGCAGCCTCCTGAGCATCTATTCTCTGACCTGCTGCATTACGCAGATGACCCTCCTGGTCATGCAGGTCTCCATTGTTGACCCGAACAAGTATCAAAGGCGCAACCATTGCTCGCGGTTCAGTATCGATCGATGTCCGAGATGGAATGTCGATCGATGTCGGGTGAAGGGTATCGGTCGACGAAAGGTTTGTGTTGTCGATCGGTAAGGGTGACCTAGAATCTGTCGACGGGACTGGTGTCTGGATCGACAGTGGCTGGGTAGAATCGAGCGACACGGAGTTGTTGTTGTCGATCGATAGGGAGCACGCTTCCTTTCGGATCATGCGTTCTAGACTTGCAGGATCTGGTGAGAATATCAGTTGAGATTCCTTGTTGCTTTTGGTACTACTGGGCATGTACCTGAAAATCCAAGAAAAAATTTTCTGTTAGAATACTTAACAAGAATTAAAAAATAGGCGATCAAAGCTCCCAGACAACAGTGCCAAATTTGATACCACTCAAATTATCCTAATGAGTAATTTATACTCTCTCAAATAAGAGGTCGAGTTGTAGTACTTAGGGATCGAATTCACAGGGAGCTAGGGAACCTAGGGATTCTAATATGATTTGTTAATCAAGGATGTTTTAAGAGTTTTTAAAAGTAAATTGCAGTTTTATATTGAACAAGTGTTTATTCAATAGCAGATGTTTGGGGTTTTGGTGCTTAAAAAGGAAATAACTATACTTAAGGTTTTTATTCAGGAAAGTTCGAATTATAATCCTATAGATGCTTAATGAGTTGCATGCATGATAATGTAAAGCTCAACTATTTGATCAACAAGTCTTTCGGCCTTTGCGAGCATTGACTTGTTGACTATATTAACTAGATCTATGATCTCAACTATCGTTATATTGATCTATAGAAAGTGTCGATCGATATTCCAATGGGCGTATCGACCGATACACCTTTTACACCGTCGATCGATTATTCAAGTATGATATCGATCGACGCGCTCTAGTGAAGCTTTATGCACAGATTGAATGAAAGCTTATTAAGCTCACTAGATCAGCTCTCGCCTTGCTCATAGCATGAAACAAAGTTCATTTAGAACGTTTTCAGGATGAGAATTAGCTATGGCTTTATCAATCAATCCTAGGACAAGTTTTAGGTAGCTAATCTAGACACATGCATTAATGAACAATTCTAAAGATGATTATCATAACTCAGCAATCTATAGTTGGGGGTAATCCCTCCTAACCTATTTAAACCCTAAAATCTAACAAAACAACTACTCAAGCATGGCTAAACAATTCATAACAATGGTTAGGTATAAAAACTTCATAGAATAAATAAGATAAATATCAATGGAGTTCCAATCACAAATTATAACTTTCGATCTTCTCTCCTATCTATCAATAAAACAATGAAACACAAAGAAAGACACACTCTGCCTCTAACATGGCGGCAAAGCTTAAATTGTTAGGGTAAAACACGTCAGGGGCAATCTTGTAAAATAGTTAAATCTTGGGTTTCAAGTGGCAGTGACCAAACAACCTTTCTGCGCGCTTCACTATCGATCGACACCATGACTTGTGTATCGATAGATTATATCCAATATTGACCGATTGTCGATCTCGATGGTCATCTCGGGTGCTTGCTCCAAATCTCTCCAAAATGCTCCAAAATCATCACTTATCTCCAAAACATTCATGATCTTATAAATATAATAAATAGACTCTATAATAATATAAATATTAGTAAAAACACCTATAAACTATGGATGAAAATGGGTCAAATCCATAGTCTATCAAATTCTTGGATATAGGTCAAAAAGAAGTGAACATGCTTGGTGGCAACCACCATTAAGACTTGATTCATGAAAGCCTGTCCAATCTTGTTCAATGATCATGCAATGAAAGCAAACTTTGACTAAAGAGAGAGATTAGTAGAGAGAAAAGATAGGAACTAACTTTTACCTGCAGATACAGATACTTGTTTGAAAATCTTGCATCATGTGATCAATACACCCAAGGTAAAGCCTGCACTTTTATTTATGCTAAGAAATAAGGTTGGTAGAGGGGAATGTCTGACAGGATTTGCTAAGTTATTGGTTAAGTGAATTTCGTTGCTAAGCTAGGATATGGTATAATGTGCTTTTGTGATTAGGAATTCTTAGATGCGGATTGCAATATTGCAGAGCTGATGATTCTAAGTTTTAAATCATGTGAAGCCCTGCTGTTTTCAAACTTCTTGTAGAGAGAGTGCCCATTTGTTTTGCTTGAGGACAAGCAAAAGGGTAAGTCTGGAGAAGTTGATAGACCATGGATTTTACCCATTTTTAGCCATGGTCTATAAGTGTGATACCACTCAAATTACCCTAAGGACTGAATTACTCTCTCAAAAAAGAGGTTCAATTGTAGTACTTAGGGATCGAATCCACAAAGAGCTAGGGAACCTATTAAATCTAGTGATTTATTAATTCTAAGTGTTTGTTTTTTTATGCTTTTAAAGTAAATAGCAATCCTAATTGAGCAAGTCTATTGCTCGACTAACAAGATGATTTGGGGGTGTAACTTATTGGAAAGGTATTAGATGCAGGGTTTCTATTCAGGTGTCAGAGATTATAATCCTATAGATGCCTATCAGTTGCATGCATGATATATTAGAACTCAACCCCTTAAACACAGTGATAAGCGATGACAATGTTTCACTGGTTAACTAACTAGATCATAGATCTCAATTTTCGCATATTAATAACAAGAAAGTGTCGATTGATGGTCCTATAAGGATATAGATCGATACACCTTTCACAAATATCGATCGATTGTCAAAAGACAATATCGATCGATGCTTCTAGTTAAGCCTTAGGCGTAAGTTGATAATGCTCACTAGCTTTCTAGTTCAATTGTAGCCTTTTTCCAGTTGTCTAGTATGACAGATTAGGTTCAGACTGGATGGTCAAGAATGCTTGGCTCATGCAGATTCCTAGGTTCAATATTCTAGGTAGCTAATCTAGAACAAGCATTAAGAATAACCAATCAATGAATACCAAAACTTAGCAATCTATAGTTGGGGCTAATTCCTCTAACCTATTTGAACCCTGAATCTAACAGATAAACTACTCATACATAGCTAAGCAATTCATGACACAAAATATAAATAAAAACTTCATAGAATAAAAACTGCATAGAATACTCATACATCGCTCTAACCTATTTGAACTCTGCTCCACAATGGCATGCTGCAATGTAGGCAAGATCATTTCCAAGCTCCACGAGGTTGACATGTTGTCTCACAACTCGAACTAGGTCATAGTGGACGTCTGTATCTATTAGTGTCAGACATAATGTTTTGGTGTTCATGTCACATACAGCTCCTACTGTAGCCAGGAAAGCTCTTCCAAGCAGAAGTGAAGAGTTCCAGTTAAGCTTGATGTCCATTACATGAAATCTACTGGGACAAGGGCGTTACCAATCTGTAGCTCAAGGTCTCTTATGATGCCTCCTGAGCTCCTTTCTGAAAGATCCACAAAGGTGAAAGATTCTGATGAGGGCTCTATTTTCAGACCCATCTGGTGTACCATTACCTTAGGTAGAATACTGACTGATGCTCCTGTGTCATAAAGTGCATGGGGAAATTCAATACCCTTTACCAGACATGGTATTGCAAACTTCCCAGAATCACTCTTCTTCTTCAATGTGATCCTTAGTTTCATCATTTCCCTGACATGATGAAACATTCTCCTAATGTCCTCCTCAGTTTCCTTAGTCTCCCTGAAGAAAATCCACAACCGGTGTGTGAAATAAACTTCATCAAATTATTTCTCCACTGGGATTCTGAGGACTCTCTTAGTGAAACCATCCATCTCCTTCTCATTAGCTTCCCTCTTAAGGTTCTTAGGAATCTTCTCTTTCCTTTTCCTTAACACTCTTCCCTTAGTTGCCTCATCAACTTGTATAGGCTTTGGTGTAGTGTATGAAGGGTTGGTTGTAGGTTCTGGTGGGTTTGTTAAAGGTTCAGGAGGTGGTCTGAGTGCGTTGATTCGGTTACTATCAATTGATGGTAATCGCACTCGGTGGGTGAGAGGTGCCCATCGATCGATGGGAGGTGAGCGGGGTCGATCGATGTCGGTCTCTCTTTGTCGATCGATGGCTGGCTCATGCGATCGATTGATTTTAACGTAGAAAGGGGAGAGTGGGTGAGGGTGTTTTTCTGCGAATTCCTCATGAGTCATGATTCGAACTGCACTACACTTCGTAGTCGATTCAGTAGATGATGTCGATCGATGTCTAGAGTAATCCGTCGATCGATCTTCGTCCTGGTCTGTTGAGCGATGTGCATCCAATGACATCGGTCGAGACCAGTGTGATCCGCCGAAGCTCATCGAGCTTTCAACTTCGAAGTCTCCTTCTCCAAGCTTGTCATGCTTCACCACTTGCCAGAAATCATCATCTAGGATGGCATTCACGTGGTGTTTTGCTTTCTTCTTGCCTCTTTACACTGTCTCCAGTCTGAGCCACTTGCATTTCAAGCTTCCTCACTTGAGTCCTTAAGGTCTCAATTCTTGTGTTCAGACTGTTGTAGGTAGAATCTATCTTCCCATTGAAGTCCACAATGAGTTGATGCTGTCCTTCCAGAACTCTGTCAAGCATTGCTTCAATCTTGATTTCCTGAGTCTGTGGTGGTTGATTATGGTAGTATGAGTTTCCATAGCCTCTGCTGTTTTTGCTGAAAGGTTTTTGGAACTGTGAACTTTGGTTACTCCTTTGACCATTTTCATAGAAGTTTATGTGGCCACTCTGGTTTCCAGATCTCTGAAATCCAGTACCTCCAATGTAGTTCACATCTTCTTATCCTTCCATGTCTACAGCTACTTCTCCTTCAGCTGAACAGACCTCTTCCTAAGAAGCTCATGAACCACATCTAACTTTGCTCTAACTTCGTCCATTTTCCCAGGGATGCAACAGACTTCTTTCTCTCAAAGTCAGTGTTCTTGGTGCTGCTGCTGTTTGCTAGATTTTCTATCAGTCTCATAGCCTCCACCGGATTCCTGGTGTTGAAGTTTCCCTTGCTAGCTGTATCAAGAGCCATCTGATACTTCAAGGCAATACCTCTGAAGAAAGTGCTCAGAAGTTGCACTTCATTGAATCCGTGGTGTGGACTGTCTCGCTTGAAGAACTTGAATCTGATCCATGCATCTTTAAAAGACTCTCCAGTCTCCTGCGCGGATGTAGCAATTTTGCTCCTCAAGTCTTCAGCGCGTGCCTCATCAAAGAAGTTTTGCAAGAAAGCATTCTTGATGTCGGCCCAGGATGTTAGAGATTATGTGGGTAGCTGCTTAAGCCAGTGCATTGCTTCTCCAGTCAGAGTATACTTGAAGAGCTTGCACACTAGGTAGTCCTCAGGGACTCCATCCATACGACTAGCAGCGATAAGATCCTCGAACCTCTCCAGATGGTCCATAGAATGCTCGTGCGGTAACCCAGAGTAGGGTAGCTGCAACACGAGTGTGTAGTACTGAGGCTTCAGCTTGAAATTCTCCTTCTGAATCTCTGGAAGGCGAATAGCTGATCTGTTGGTGTAGTACTCGTCTGGACAATTGTAGTCGGCTAGTGCCTTTGGTGGAGCAGCCTTTTCTACCGGTTGAGCAGTCTCCATTGTCATCCTGTTAGAAAATAACAATCACAACCATGTTTCGCGACTGAGGATCGATCGATGTGTGCGGTGTAGAATCGATCGATGTCGAACGAGGTATATCGGTCGAAGATTAAGGTCAGGTGTCGGTCGATGGGTGGGTGCAAGAATCAGTCGACGTGAAAGATGCTGCGTTGATCAATGTGGAATGTTGATCTTTGCGGATCGTGCGTTCCAGGTGAGCAGGATCTTCTGAGAATAGCAGGTGTTTTTCCTTGTTGCTTCTGGTACTGCTGGGCATGCACCTAAAAAGACTAGAAAAAATTTTGTGTCAGAATGGGGGTAAAGAAAAGAAAAAAATTAATAACACTAAATCTAATGGAGATCAAAGCTCCCCGGCAACGGCGCCAAATTTGATACCACTCAAATTACCATAAGGAGTGAATTATTCTCTCACTTAAGAGGTTCAATTGTAGTACTTAAAGATCGAATCCACAAGGAGGTAGGGAACCTATTAAATCTAGTGATTTATTAATTCTTAGTGTTTGTTGTTTTATGGTTTTAAAGTAAATAGCAATCCTAATTGAGCAAGTCTATTGCTCGACTAACAAGATGATTTTGGGGTGTAACTTATTGGAAAGGTATTAGATGCATGGTTTATATTTAGGTGTTGGATATTATAATCCTATAGATGCCTATCAGTTGCATGCATGATATATTAGAACTCAACCCCTTAAACACAATGATCAGCAATGGCAATGTTTCACTGGTTAACTAAATAGATCTTGGATCTCAACTGTCGTACATTGATCACAAGAAAGTGTCGATCGATGGTCTTTTAGGGATATCGATCAATACATCTTTCACAAATATCGATCGATTGTCAAAAGACAATATCGATCGATGCTTCTAGTTAAGCGTTAGGCGTAAGTTGATAATGCTCACTAACTTTCTAGTTCAGCGGTAGCCTTATTCCAGTTGTCTAGTATGACAGATTAGGTTCAGGACCGGATGGTCAAGGATGCTTGACTCATGCAGATTCCTAGGTTCAATATTATAGGTAGCTAATCTTGAACAAGCATTAAGAACAATCAATCAATGAATACCACAAGTTAGCAATCTATAGTTGGGGCTAATCCCTCTAACGTATTTGAACCCTGAATCTAACAGGTAAACTACTCATACATAGCTAAGCAATTCATGACACAAAATATAAATAAAAGATGCATAGAATAGAATAGATGAATCAATGGAGTTCCAATCATAAATCTCTCTGTGATCTTCTCTCCTAAAACTCTCTGCTGAAAATAAGAATACAAAGGTGGCCAAAAGCTCTCTTGCCTCCTAACACTTAGGCACGTATATATCTATTAGGTTAAAAACTCGTCAGGGGTAATCTTGTAATTTGGTGAAGTCTTGGGTTTAAAGTCGGCTGGAACTAAGTCGTGCTTCCGCGTCTCGACATCGAGCGATGGTACAGGATGTACATCGATCGATCATAGTCTTCAGTCGTCGAGGCTTCTCTTCTGTATCGATCGACGTCACTAGATGTGCATCGATCGATTGTTTCTTCTTCGTATCGACCTCTTATGGTCAGCTCAGATGAAATCTCTTTTAAGCTCCTAAAGGCTCCATAATCATCACTTTACTCCAATATACTTCTGAACCTGATAACATACATAATATGATAGAACATATAGTATATACATAGTAAAATACTTATATACCATGGGTGAAAATGGGTCAAATCCATGGTATATCAAAGTGTTTTAATATATATTTACTAATATATATAGTATTTTTTTTTGTAACACTACTATATATAGTCTATTTAGAGTATTTACAGGTTCAGGTACGTTCTGGAGAAATATGGTGATTTTGGAGCCTTTTGAGGTGAAGAACTGCACAGACGCGTCGGATGTCTAGCTATGGATGGAAACCTTCCCACCGTTATATTGAACCCATCTTTTTAAACAAGATATAGATTTGAGTTAGCTTTCCAACGCCACCGGTTTGAGGTCAATCAGCATCATGTAGCAGACGTTATGCCGTTTTACTGAAGAGTGGTCAATCTGCTCGCGAGAGGAAGCTGTCGAGGAGATGAAGGACTGTCGATAGATGTTGCAGCATTGGTGTCGGTCGACAGTGATGCCAGAATTTGGGCTGAGCATATTTTATGACCGACTGAAGCCCGGAAGCAACCAAAAATTACCAGAATACCCTTGGACGACCTAAAACCATATTTATATGTTTTCTAAGCCATTGTTGACGACTAAGATTTAATTTCATTGTTCTTAGTTAGGAGAGAAAGAAGGAACGCCTTCAAAGTCCTCCTGGAACTCCATTGGCTTTGGTTTTAATATCTATTGCTTTTTATATATATTCATCTATGGTTTTCTGTGACAAATTCATGCTTGAATAGATCCCCCTGTTAGGTTTAGGGTTCAGATAGGATGAGGGATTAGCCCCAACTATAGACTGCTGAGTTGTGGTAATTGTCATTAGAACTTGTCCTATGATTGATAGATAAAAGCGAGAGCTTCATTCTCATCTTTAAAACATTCTAACTGAGCTATGTTTCTCGCTATGAGCAAGGCGAGAGCTGATCAAGTGAGCTTAGTAAGCTATCATTCAACATGTGCATAAAGCTTAACTAGATGTGCGTCGATCGATATCATTATTGCATAATCGATCGACGGAGCGAAAGGTGTATCGATCGATATCCCTAGAGGATTATCGATCGACATACGATAGTTGAGATCATTAGATCTAGTTAATAGACAAGTCAAAACATGCGAGAGCTGATTGACTTGTTGATTAAGTAGTTGAGTGTGGGAACCGAAATTCGCACTGTCGATTTCCGTTTAAATAAGGAAAGTAGGAGAACCCTAGTTTCCCAGAGGTCCCGGATATCTGCTAATACAACACGCTAAGCAATCAGAACACGAGATAACGACAAAAAAGTTTAAGCAATCGTAAAAATAGAGCAAAGAGAAGTCTTATTCCGAATTTGCGTATGAGCGTTTACAACAAGGTATAAGCCTGGGCTCGAGAGCTGTCAGCGAGATTCCTAGTTCTATAAACCCTAAGACGGCTAAACCTAATTGAGTCGCAGCTCGAAATAACAAAAACGGAAAGTTGCCTAATTGCGCTAAGTGCTGAGAAAATCCCTCCTCCGTGCCTCTCGCCTAGGACTCCTTATATACTCACTCCTAGGTTGGTTTACGCTTTTTCCCTTCTGCCCTTAAGCCGTCATAGCTTAAAAAATGGAGATATTCCATTTTCCCGATCTTCGTAGTTATCTTCGAAAACTTCGTATTTATCCGCGGAAACTTGACATTTATCTTTCCTTGCGAACCAAGCATAAACCGTCCTACGGTTAATGGGATTTGGTTAAGAAATCGTAAGTGGGCTTCGAGTAAGGTCTTAGGTGTCTTTGGGCCGTCTTTTGACTCGAAACGTTTATTACGGCATCTTTCGATAAAAACAAACTTTCTGCGATTTTTATCGTAAAGTTCGATTGATGACTTCAAATGACGAGAAACATGAAATGGGTTTGCTACTGTGTTTGGGAGATAGCATTAAAGAGTAGCCAAGAATGCATGGATTCGTGTTGTATCATTGTTTCGGGAAAGCTCGATCGCTTCGTAACGATTGAAACGTGCACGTGCTCGGTCACTACATAGCGATCGAGCTTGGCTCGAGCTCGGTCACTACGTAGCGACCGAGAAGTACCCATCCTCGGTCGCTACATAGCGACCAAGCAGTACGCGTCCTCGGTCGCTACGTAGCGACCGGGCTTGGCTCTAGCTCGGTCGCTATGTAGCGACCGAGCGGTACGCGTGCTTGGTCGCTACGTAGCGACCGAGCAGTGTGCATGCTTGGTCGCTGCATAGCGATCGTGCTTGGCTTGTTCATGGTCCAATCGCCATACTCGAGCTCGTCCGTGGCTGGTTTAGATAAGTGTCCATTGCCTTCGGACAATCGGTATTTAGTGGTTCGATTGAGATTTGAACAAGATTTTACCGCAAGGCTTTTCGTAAAGATTTCCTTACGAAGATTACTTTTCTTAAAAACTTTCATGCCAATTTTTAAGGACTTTCAGACATTGATTCCGTCGTGACTGATTTTGACCCCACATTGAGCTTTACATTATAATGCATGCAACTCATTAGGCATTTGTAGGATTATAATCCCATGTTTCGTGAATAGAAACCCTAAGTCTAGCAACCATCCTTCCATCAAACCCGAAATCAATCAATCGAGCAATTACATTGCTCACAAACCTTCTATTTACATTTAATCATTAAATCAACCTAGCTTAATCAAACTGATTAGATTTATTTGGTTTCCTAGCTCTCTATGAATTCAATCCCTAAGTACTACAACTCGACCTCTTATTTGAGAGAGTATTAATCAATTCTAAGGGTACTTTGAGTGGAATCATTCATAACATCAATTAGGTAAGAAAACTTCATTAGAATAGTAAATATATATCAATGGAGTTCCAATACAAATATAACTTTGGATCTTCTTTCCAATCTATAAAATCCTAAAAACCTTTTGCTGATAATAGTAAAACAAGAAACACAAGAAACTACACTTTGCCTCTAACATGGTGGCAAAGCTTATATAATTAGGTTAAAACTCGTCAAGGGTAATCTTGTAAATTGGTGAGGACTTAGGCTTCAAGTTGGCTGTGACCACACGGGCTTTCTGCGCGCTTCGCTGTCGATCAATGTTCTGATGTGAACATCGATCGATATTTGTTCCTCAATATCGATCGATGGTCGAGCTCGATGGTCATTTCGGGTGCTTGCTCCAAATATCTCCAAAATGCTCCAAAATCATCACTTATCTCCAAATCAATCTTGAGCTTATAAATCTAATCAACAAACTATAATATAATAATTAGTAGTAAAAAAACTATAAACCATGGGTGAAAGTGAGTAAAATCCATGGTCTATCACTACACATTTACTTCTGGCTAGAACATAGGGTTTTACATCTTACTCTCGCCGACTTGTACCTTCCGGCGAACTAGCTTTTGCCGGCTTACTTTATACCGTTTATTTCCCCTTTTGTAACACAATCAAACGATTCTCTGATCTAGTAAACGCTTTTGTCTCGACCCACCGACGAGATCTCGTCCCCTTTCTTTACTAGTTTATTGATAGATCTCGGTTCAAACAGTTAGTTGGTGCCCCGTGGGGCAGACAAAGTAGCGTCAGCAAGATCATGGTTCACTCAGACTCGCCGTCCGGTGACAAGTCACCACCGACCGAAGCCGCTCCAACAGCAGCAGCTTTCGCAGACACCATACTAGAAAGAATGGCTCAGCAAGACGCCATTCAGAAGGTGACGAACGAGCAGCTTGCCGCTATCGCCGCCATCTTAGCCCCATTAGCTGGAAACTCGGGAGATCCAGCCACGACGGTTTGAAAACAGCTGTTCAACACCTATCGAACAGCCGGCATTGGGAACATGGAAGATACAAATGCTGTCCAAACTCCCGGCGGTCCAGATCTGACAACTATCCAGGAGCACACCGAGCTTAAGTAGTCGGTTCTGGATATCAGGGCCCCATTTTCCCGGTGAGTTACCGATGTACAGTACCTACCCACAGAGAAAATCCGTCTCCCATCTTTCGCCGGAAAAACCGACCCCACAGACCATATTACTGCTTTCAACATCACAATGGGTCGGACTAACTTTTTCGATGAAGAAAGAGACGATGGGTATTGCCAAGTCTTCGTCAAAAGTCTTCAAGGACCGGCACTCAGCTGGTTCACCGGGTTAAAAGAAGTCTCTATCAATAATTTGCACGACCTGTCGGCTGCCATCATCAAGCAGTACATCATGTTTACAAGGCATGGAGCCACCCTATCCGACCTTTGGAGTCTATCTCAGGGAGAAAACCAGAGCCTCCGCGACTACATGGAGAAGTTCAAAGCTGTCGTCTCGAAAGTACATATCACGGACAGCATCGCCGTCGATGCTCTGATGGAAACTCTCTTCTTTAAATCCCTTTTTCGCGATGATCTTTATCGGAACCCCACTAAGTCGCTTCAAGATGCTATCACCAGATCAAACAACTTCATCCGGATGGAGGAATACACAGAAGCGATACTCAAGAAAATGAACGTGACTACCAAACCAGGAGTTCGAAAAGCTACCGAGGCACGCCAGGAACCTCGACAGCACGCCCCCAGCAATAAGCTGAACCATCGACGCGCTCTAGTCAAGCTTTATTCGCCGGTTGAATAATAGCTTACTAAGCTCACTAGATCAGCTCTCGCCTTGTTCATAGCAAGAAACATAGTTCTATTAGACTGTTTTCAGGATGAGAATAAAGCTCTCGCTTTTATCAATCAATCCAATGGCATGTTCTAGGTAGCTAATCTAGACACATGCATTAATGAACAATCCTAAAGATGATTATCACAACTCAGCAATCTATAGTTGGGACTAATCCCCCCTAACATATTTAAAACCTAAAATCTAACAATGGAACTACTCAGACATGGCTAAGCAATTGATAATAACAATTAAGTATGAAAACATCATTAGAATAGTAAATAGATATTAATGGAGTTCCAATCACACATTATAAATTTGGATCTACTCTCCAATCTATCAAAATCCTAAAAACCGTTGCTGTTGTTGTAAAAGATGGGGAAATCGTGTGTCTTTCATTAATCAAAGTGTTCCCTTATATAGGGGATTACAAGATATGGATAAAAGGAAATAGTACAAATCCTTATCCTAAAGTAAAAAGGAAAACCTCTTATAGATAAACATGAAGGGAAAAGGAAACTCCTAAATCTAAGGTCGGTCCAATGCTTTGGCCGACTCTCCCTCCTTGTGCGGACGCGGTCTTGGACATGGGCCTGGACGCGGTCCGTTCTTCCTTTGCATGGTTACTAGCAATCCACACGTGTTTTATAACACTCCCCCTTGGATGCTATAACCATATGGGCTCGTACCATGCACGATGTTGCCTCGTTAAAACCTCTCTAGGAAAACCAAAAACCCAAGGTGGGAAAAATGGAAACCATAGACAGGAAAAAGAGTACAACGCATGATACTCCCCCTGATGAAGGCATCACTGAAGATCCTTCAGCCGGCGCATCCCTATCTGATGAACCAGCTTCCTGAACGTTGAGGTAGGCAGAGACTTGGTAAATAGGTCGGCTGAATTATCGCTTGATCGAACTTGAACTACTTGAACCTCCTTTGCCTTCTGCAAGTCGTGGGTGAAGAAGAACTTGGGCAGGATGTGCTTGGTCCTGTCTCCCTTGATGTATCCTTCCTTGAGCTGAGCAATGCACGCTGTATTGTCTTCGTAGATGATCATTGGCTCCTCCTTCTCTTGTCCCACGGCCAGACCACTCTCTTTTAAGACATGGCCGGTCATGTTCCTCAACCAGACAAGCTCTCGGCTTGCCTCATACATGGCTATGATCTCGGCATGATTAGATGATGTGGCCACTAAGGTTTGCTTGGTAGAACGCCAGCATATTGCGGCTCCACTATGTATGAATACATATCCCGTTTGAGATCTAGCCTGGTGTGGGTCAGATAAGTACCCAGCATCTGCATATCCGACCATGTTCTCTCCTGGCCGGTTAGTATAGAACAAACCGAGATCTTTTGTTCCTTGCAGATATCTGAACAGATGTTTCACTCCGTTCCAGTGCCTTAGAGTTGGACATGAACCAAATCTAGGTAGTAAGCTCACGGCAAAGCTTATGTCCGGTCTAGTATGACTAGCCAAGTACATTAAGGCCCCAATGGCACTTAGGTAAGGCACTTCCGGTCCGAGTGCTTCCTCGTCCGGCTTCTTAGGTCCGTATGGATCCTTCTCAAGGTCTAAGGACCTCACGACCATTGGACTCGACAAGGGGTGAGCCTGGTCCATATTGAATTGCTTGAGTATCTTTTTCGTATATGTTTCTTGGTGCACAAGGATGCCATTCTCTTTATACTCAAACTGTAATCCCAAACAGAACTTAGTTTTCCCTAAGTCTTTCATCTCGAATTCTTTCTTTAGACATTCAACGGTTTGGGAAATCTCTCCAGAGGTTCCTATAATATTCAGGTCGTCCACATAAACTGACATGATTACATAGCCCTTGCTGTCAAACTTCTTTATGAATATACATGGACTTATTGGATCATTCTTATAACCCTCTTTCACTAGGTACTCGGATAATCTATTGTACCACATTCGACCTGATTGCTTTAAACCATATAAGGCTTTGTTTAACTTTATGCAATGTTGTTCTCGAGAACCTTTCTTGTCTTTGAGCTCAATGCCCTCTGGAACTTTCATGTGTATCTCATTATCCAGTGGTCCGTATAGGTATGCAGTTACTACATCCATTAGGCGTAAGTCAATGTTTTCTTTCACTGCCAGACTGATTAGATATCTCAGTGTAGTTGCATCCACCACAGGGGAGTAAGTCTCCTCATAATCTATTCCAGGTCTTTGGGAGAATCCTTGTGCTACAAGCCGTGCTTTGTATCTCACTACTTCTCCTTTCTCGTTTCTCTTCCTTACAAAGACCCATTTGTATCCCACTGGTTTGACATCTCTTGGTGTCAATGTTATAGGGCCAAAAACGCCTCTCTTTCTCAATGATTCTAACTCCACGTTAATAGCTTCTTTCCATTTGATCCAATCTGATCTTAGCATGCATTCTTGTATGGACGTGGGTTCTAGATCCTCATCTTTATCCATGATCTCAAGTGCTACCTTGTATGCAAATAAATCATCAACGTTGATATCTTTTCTGTTCCATTGTTTCCTGGACATTACATGGTCTATAGAGATCTCTTGATTGTCCGGCTCTTGTGTCCCGTGAAGCCCAGCGTACCGGACCTCACTTTGAGGAATGGCCGGATCATCGGGTGTGGCCGGTACGCATGGCTCGACCGTCCTGGTCGGCTCGACCGGTCCATCTATGTCCTGGACGGTTTCTTTGATGCTCTCAGATCCAGCACCTCTCTTGGACTTCCGAGGCTGTTTGTCTTTGGAACCAATCAGTCTACCACGTTTTAAACGTTGCTTAGACTCTGTAGCCACTTGACATTGTCCATCTTGGACATTCAATCTTATGGGTGCATTACAAGCCAGGTTGTGTGATATTGTCATTCTATTTGGGTCAGCAAATGTATCTGGCAACTTGTTAGCTAGCTCTTGTAGATGTATAATCTTTTGGACTTCTAGATCACAATCTCTAGTCCGAGGATCTTGCCAAGATGTTGATGGTCTAAACCATTCTAAATCTTTTGAAATCAACCGGCTGTTATCTCCCCCTAAGGACGGATATGTGGACTCATCAAACTGTGAGTCTTCGTATCTGGCCTTAAACAAATCACCGGTTGTTGGCTCAAGATACTTTATAATGCTTGGGGAATCATATCCTACGTATACTCCCATCCTCCTCTGTGGTCCCATCTTAGTTCTCTGTGGTGGAGCAATTGGAACGTAGACGGCACATCCGAATGTCATGATGTGGGACACGTCTGGCTCATGACCCGTAAGTAGTTGGGATGGTGAATATCTATGCTCACTAGATGGCCTGATGCGAATCAGTTCCGATGCATGTAAAACCGCATGTCCCCATGCTGATACCGGAAGTTGAGACTTCATAAGCAGTGGCCGGGCTATCAGCTGGATACATTTAATGAATGATTCGGCCAAGCCGTTCTGTGTATGGACATGTGCCACGGAGTGCTCTATTATTACCCCCATGGACATGCAATATTCATTAAACGCTTGGGACGTAAACTCACCAGCATTGTCAAGACGTATAGTCTTAAGAGGGAAATCTGGAAAATGTGCTCTCAGCCTTATCATCTGAGCAAGCAGCCGTGCAAAGGCTAAGTTTCTAGTGGATAGTAGGCAGACATGCGACCATCTGGTCGATGCATCAATGAGGACCATGAAGTATCTAAACGTCCCACAAGGTGGGTGTATTGGTCCACATATGTCTCCTTGAATTCTTTCCAGAAAGTTTAAGGTTTCTTTGTTAACCTTGGCTGGTGATGGCCTAGTGATGAGTTTCCCTTGTGCACATGCTGCACATGTGAGATTTTTGTATGGGATCACTCCTTTAATCATGTGCCCTTGTGAATTCATTATCAACTTTCGCATCATACTTGTTCCGGGATGGCCAAGCCGGTTATGCCATAAAGTGAATAGCTCGGAGGCATTTGCCTCGATCATACTGATCCTTGCATAGTATAGACCAGTAGACATTGCGGGTATAGTCTCTAGGATCTTCTTATTGCCCTTGGTGATCGAAATAATGTTAAGGAACTCCTTGTTTCCTTCTTCCCATGTTTCAAGATGAAAACCGTTCAATCTTATATCCTTGAAACTCAATAAGCTTCTTCTAGAGCTTGGGGAATACAAGGCGGTTTTGATCTCTAGGTGAGTGCCCTTAGGCAACAACACATAGGCTTGGCCGTGACCTTCAATCAGGCTAGCCTCACCCGCAATGGTATGTACCTTTGCACTTTGCATTGTGAGATTTATAAAGTACCTTTTGTCTCTAAGTATTGTGTGACTTGTGCCACTATCCACCACAAGTATACTCATCTCATCATTCATTCTATAAATAAAATTTTCTAAGCTTTAGAGACTTCATAAGATGTTTTAAAACTCTTCTTATTAAAATGCCATTACATAAAATAAAAACACCAAATCAAAAACATAAAGCAATAAGACAATGTGATTCGAAAAACTAGTCCTTGAGACAATCGGATGTCTCAAAATCCATTAGGTCATCTTGGTTGTCCTTGTCGGATTCATTGTCAGCATCATACCCATATCCCTTGTCCTCATGGACGTTTTCTTGGATCATGTTTGCCTCCGGGTTCTTGTTCTTGAGGCTCTCTTGGTAGAGGTCGCACAAGTGTTTCGGAGTTCTACAGTTCTTGGCCCAATGGTTGTCACTCCCGCATCTGTGGCATACAGACTTGTTGGACGTGTAAGATGGTTTGGATATACCACCTCGTCCGCGGCCGTAGCTGCCTCGACCCCGGCCGTAATTGGAACCACGACCACGGTTATTGTGGTTTCCTTTCCGGCCAGTTGAGTAGCCATCTCGGCCGTTTGAGTTATCACGTCCACGCCTCTTGAATCCACCACGGCTATTGCCGTATGGTTTCTTGTTGTCTTGGACGTAATAGGTTTCATTGGGAGGATCTTTCTTCTCAACCTCATGGGCTTCGGGTAGTGGTGCTGTCCCGGCCGGTCTAACTCCGTTACTCTTTAGTAGGAGTTCATTGTTTGCCTCGGCCAAGAGTAGACATGAGATCAGATCAGTATATGTGGCAAAGCCCTTTGTCCTGTATTGCTCTTGCAACACATAATTCGAGTGATTGAAAGTCGTATAGGTCTTTTCAAGCATCATGCTATCGGTTACTTCTTCACCACACAGCTTTAGTATTGAGACAATCTTGAATAGAGCTGAGTTGTAATCATCCACTGACTTATAGTCTAAGAATCTTAGATGCATCCAATCATGCCTTGCTTTTGGAAGCAACACCATCCTATGGTGATCGTATCTATTCTTTAAAGCCATCCAAAGATCTAGTGGATTCTCGATTGTCATGTACTGATCTTTAAGACCATCAATGAGATGATGACGCATAAGGCCTAAGGCTCTGTACCGGTTCTTTTCATTCTCATTGTTGTCTTCGATGATAGTATCACCGAGTCCCTTGGACTTTAGACTAATCCTTGTGTCTAGTGCCCACTGCAAGTAATTGTCTCCGGAGAGATTGAGGGCTGCATAGTCTCTGTTTGCTATTTTCGACATCTGAATCATATTATCATATAATGTATTAGGTTCATAATATGATCACGTGGCCGCATGGTATAAACAAGCTCGGCCACAACATGTCTTACGCATTCATGATATTCAAACAATTCTAGACGACCATGGTGCTATCAATCATGAACCACACGGTTCTATAGGTTTTCTAACAACCTAAACTTGTATGATCTATATGCTGGTCGATCTTATTTCAATCAATTGTGAATGCATTACAATGTTCGGTTTCATGTAAAACAATCTACCTTATCTTACTTCTTTTCATAATCCCTAGGGTTTCCAATCTTTGTATTCTTATGTTAAGGTTTCAAGGCCTTAAGTATTTTGTGTTCTTAGTTAGATTATTTCAAGAAGAACAATCTAACATTCCTAAACTTCAAAAGTAAGCAAGAAATCAAACAAGCAATATCACTCTTAAACTCGGATTCTAGCTTTAGGGTTTAGGGTTTCGATTCCTTCATTAGGGTTTGTCAGGTTTCAGATTTAATCAATCAATCACACAAACAAGTTCTAGCTTTTGGAATCGTTTAGCTTTCTAGTTTTAAGAC
Source organism: Brassica rapa (assembly GCF_000309985.2). Lineage (NCBI taxonomy): Eukaryota > Viridiplantae > Streptophyta > Magnoliopsida > Brassicales > Brassicaceae > Brassica > Brassica rapa. Next base: position 7,187,844 of record NC_024798.2, on the reverse strand, counting down.
TTTGTCGATTTTAATCTTGTAGTTGCTTTTAGGGTTTCATCAAGAATAAGATTTCCATAATGATGGATTAAGGTTTCGATCTTATTCTATGTTCTCAGATTATGTTCATACCTTAGTTTCGTAGGGGTATAGAACCGGACCTCCTGAGAATTGATGAAACTTCGAGCTGAGGAGAAAGAACGCTTGCTGCCTCCTATCGGGTCGCGGATGTAGTCGGACGCTAGCTGGGAGCGGACACGAGCTGCGAGCTGATTGCTGGACGGATGCGTTCTTCTTGTGTGCGAGCTGAGGACGCGATCAGGAAGCTGAGGACGTTCGGTCTTGAGGATGTCAAGCTTTTTAGAACAATGGAGAACGTCTAGGGTTTAGCTTTGAGTCGCCGGTTATAGGCTTTTAGGTATCGATTTTGGTTTCAGTTGGTTAGAGGCTATCGTGCTGATAACGTGTTGTAAAAGATGGGGAAATCGTGTGTCTTTCATTAATCAAAGTGTTCCCTTATATAGGGGATTACAAGATATGGATAAAAGGAAATAGTACAAATCCTTATCCTAAAGTAAAAAAGGAAAACCTCTTATAGATAAACATGAAGGGAAAAGGAAACTCCTAAATCTAAAGTCGGTCCAATGCTTTGGCCGACTCTCCCTCCTTGTGCGGACGCGGTCTTGGACATGGGCCTGGACGCGGTCTGTTCTTCCTTTGCATGGTTACTAGCAATCCACACGTGTTTTATAACAGCTGTGAAAATAATAAAACTAAAAAAACACACTTTGCCTCTAATATGGCGCCAAAGCTTATATAGTTAGGGTAAAACTTGTCAGGGGTCATCTTGTATAATGGTGAAGACTTGGGCTTCAAATCGGCTGTGACCAAACTGGCTTTCTGCGCGCTTCGCTGTCGATCGATACAAAGATATGAGTATCGAACGATTATTCATCTCCAATATCGACCGATGGTCGAGCTCGATGGTCATCTCGGGTGCTTGCTCCAAATATCTCCAAAATGGTCCAAAATCATCACTTATCTCCAAAACACTCCTGATCTTATAAATATAATAAATAGATTCTATAATATAATAATTTTTTTAGTAAAAACACCTATAAACTATGGATGAAAATGGGTCAAATACGTAATCTATCAACTCCCCCAGACTTACCCTTTTGCTTGTCCTCAAGCAAAACAAACATGCAGTCTCTCTGGAAGAGGCTTAAAACAGCATGGACTCACATGATTTTGAAACTTAGAATCACCACCTCTACAATATTGCAATCTACATCTAAGAAGTCCTAATCACAAAAGCACATTATACCATATCCTAGCTTAGCTACCAAATTCATCTAGCCAACAACTTAGCAAATCTTGTCCGACATTGCCCTCTACGAACCTCATTTTTAGCATAAATAAAAGTGCAAGCTTGACCTTAGGGGTATCGATCATAGAATGCAAGGACTTTCAAACAAGTATCTGGACCTGCAGATAAACATTAGTTCTCTTATCCTCTCTCCCTACTAATTTTCTCTCCTAGTCAAAGTATGCTTATATTAGCAAGATCATTGACTAAGATTGGACATGCTTCCATGATCAAGCCTTAATGGTGGTTGCCACCAAGTCCTGTTCACTTCTTTTTGACTTATATCGTAGGATTATTTGTGAAGCAAGCCTTAATGTTTGTAGCCACCAAATCATGTTCTAATCCTTTACCTATAGAATTCTTATGAGGCAAGCCTTAATGGTTGTAGCCACCAAGTAATGTTCGAATTCCTTCCTAATAAATCTCTAATATATAATAATAATAAAAAAAAATGTATTCAATCTATCTATAATTTCGTAAATAGAGAGAGAAAGGGTGATAAATCTATATACACAAGGTTTTACCTTCCAGACTTGTTTAAAGAATCCGATCCCATGCATACCAAGCCCCAAGTCAAGCAGTTTTGTCAAGTTTAGTGTTGGAGGTCAGCTTTGGTTCCTTCAAACCAATCTCAGCAAGAGTGTATAGTTAACAGGTTGATCCACTTTAGTATCTTTAGTACTATCTGCAATCAGTAAGTCTAGAATGGTTCTAAAGAATTGTTAGATATCTAGCAAAATCTAAAAGTTCATAATCCCTTTATTGACTCAATAATAACTTAATTTTGAAAACATTTTAGTAAGATTAATAAGTAAATAAATATCAGTAAACCTCTCCCAGACTTAAACTACACTGCCCTAGTGTAAACTCAGTCGGAGTTATGGTGAGAAATAAATCATAAGCACTCAATGTAACAAGTAAGAATGATATACCAGACCGGAATGATTGTCGACCAATGTAATGATGTTGATGTCGGTCGATGCAGGTAAGGCCATGTCGATTGATGTCGACAGTTTTGCGTCGGTCGATACTGATGGCAATCGTCTACTCGATTCTTTTTTTTATGACCTGCAATAATTAAAAACCAACATAAATAGTATATTAATAAAAACTTAATGAATATTACCGAATAGTGGGTTGCTTCCCACTCAGCGCTTTGTTATAGTCATTTAGCTTGACTTTGGAGGTGATTTGACTAGTAGTGTTGAGAACTGGGACTTGTTGGAAAACAAGTATACATCTGTTCTTTACGCTTGTTAAACCATGTACCATTGAAGTATCTCATAGCTTCATCCCTTCTACGCCATTTTTCTTTCATTGTTGCAGTTGTGTTTTCCATCCTCTGCAATCTTTCTTCAAGACTCTCCAGGTTGAATTGATGTCTCCTAAGTGTGGCGTAAGTGTCAGCTGAGATCTCCTCTACATGGTAATGTGTGTTGGACATGTCTGATGTCATCTTTGGTACTAGCCAGCCTCGATTTGTAGCGTCGTCGACCGATGTTCGATGGTGAATGTCGGTCGATATGTTGTTGCGTTTGTCAATCGATAACGATGCTTCTGATCGACGGGCAATGTAACTCTGAATCTCCACCAATTCCCTTTGTATAGTTTCAATCTTGGATGTCAAAGCACTGATGCTAAGATTCATTCGGAAATAGATGTCATCACATCTCCCATCGAGCCTCTCTTCTGTAGTTTCGAGAGCTCTATAGATCCCTTCTACCAACTGAACTATCTCTTCCCTGGTGTGAAAGTCTTTTTGAGACTTCATCATATGTGGGCGGGGTGGACTGTCGTTGATTGATGCTGGCATTGGGTTATCGATCGATGTGCGATGATTCTTATCGATCGATGGAGGTCTTCTCATGTCGATTGATGGTGGTCGAGCAACGTCGGTCGCATGCTGAATTCTACCTATGTCTTGCTTCATCTCCTCCATGCAAGTAGTTAACCTACTGATACTATCATTCAATGGATAGTAGACACCATCAAACTTCATCTGGAAAGCTTCTTTGTTCTTCTCGTGTTCTCCACAGACTCCATAGAAAATCTCATTGATCTCGTCCTTGGTGAAGATCTACGGTACCAGATTTGTCTGTGTGAATAGGTTAGCATGTTTAGGAAGACATATATAGCTTGGCTCATCTTTCGAAGCTCTTTCCAGAAGTCTTCTGATGTCTTTGTTGTGAACACGAATGGTAGTCATTATACGTCCGTCTATTGCTCTTGCGTAGCCATCTGAGTCCCTGAAAATACCAAATTTCTCTGGAATTAGATACTCGCCATCAAGTTTTTCTTTTTCGCTTACAGTGGTTTTTGGTATTGGACGGTTGTCAATCGATGTTGCATTTTTGTTGTCGATCAATTTTTGTTGTCGATCGATGGGCGGATTGCCCTGTCGATCGGATGGCTGAAACAAGTTCTTTCCCAAGCAGCTTCTGCTTTAATCTGATCTGTTCCATCGCGTTTTTTCATGTTGAGCAGCTCCTCGTCTGTGAAACTGTCTTGTAGTTTATCTGCTCCAGGTGCGTAGGTTGTTGTTTCTACTGCAAAGCTTTTGTGGTGGTGTTCATATGCCCAACTGACAATCGAGTAGTCTCCTTCTTGTGCACTGTTGAATTCAGTGTCGATCGATTTGTAGTAGGTAGTATCAGTCGATGCTCATTTTCGGTATCGTTGATGAGGTTGAGTGTCGATCGATGGCCAGCTTTTCATATCGATCGATGGTGCATTCCTTTTCAAGGAGGAATGATGTAATAGCTTATCTTCCTCATCAAGGATGGCTATGTACTCAGTAGCTCGTTCCTCCTCATAGTCTTCATCATACTCTTCTGTATGCATGTGTTGGCTTGTGTATACGGCAATATTAAAATCGTAGTAGTCGTTCTCCTAATCATCTAGACGATAATTCTTCCTGTCGTGTGTCGGTCGATTTCTGATGGTCACTGTCGGTCAATGTTTCAGTGTGAGTTTTGATCGACGCCAAGTAATCTGTCTCGTAGCCCACTCCACAGTAGCAAGTTGCCATGATTCCTGGATCATTGATTCTTCTGGAGATCGTCTGTGGCGTCTTGACTGGGATAGGATCGTAGTGGGCATTAGGATCGATGAGTGTTAGACACAACTGGTTGGTTTGTGAGCTGCACACTGCTCCCACTATTGACAAGAAAGCTCTCCCAAGTAGTAGAGAAGAGTTCCAGTTTAACTTGATGTCCAAGACATGGAAATCAACTGGAACTAGGGCATTACAAATCTGCACCTCTAGGTCTCTCACAATTCCTCCTGAGTTCATCTGCGAACAATCCACAAAAGTTAACAATTCCTGCGAAGGCTCCACCTGCAGACCCAGATGGTCTGCCATAACCTTAGGTACGATGCTGACTGATGCTCCTGTGTCGCACAAGGCATGTGGGAACTCAATACCCTTCACCGTGCATGGTATTGCAAATTGCCCATGATCAACCTTCTTCTTCAATGTAATCCTCATCCTCATCTTTTCTCTAGCTTCACAGAACATTCACATGATGTCTTATTCTTTCTCTCTAGTTTCTGTGAAGAACATCCACAATCTGTGGTTATAATAAGCATTCTCAAATGGCTTATCTATAGGAATCCTAAAGACTCTCTTCCGGAAACTTTCCTTTTCCTTATCATTGGCCCCCCTCTTCAGATGTTTCGCAACTTTTTCCTTTTTTCTCCTTAGGGTTCTTTCAGTAGGAACCCTATCCTCTTCCATAGGATCTTCTCCATCATCTGAAGGTGTCCTGACGGTCTCTAGTGGGTATTCGAAAGGTTTGGGTTTGGGCATGAGTGCATTAAGTGCTCATCGATCGATAGGTAATAGGTGCACGTCGATCGATAGGCGCTGGAGGTTGTCGTTCAATGGCGGCTTCTGAGTGTCGATCGATGTTGTTGTTAGCATGTCGATTTATTCGTACGTTAACATGGCTGGGCGGATGTGGGTGTTTTGCTGAAAACTCCTCATGAGTTAGAATCTTCACGGCATTGCAAGACGTGGTTGACTACGTAGGCGTCGTTGATCAATGCTCTAGAGTTTCTGTCGATCGATTTGGACTGGTGTATGTCGATCGATGTTCGAGGTCTGGCGTCGATCGACACCATTGCGATCCACCAAAACTCATCAAACTTTCTACCTCAAAATTTCCTTCTTGAAGGTAATCTTCCTTCACCAGTTACCAAAAATCATCCTCAATGATGGCATTCACGTGGTGTTTCATCACATCATCTCATACCCCTCTTGTCGAGGCTTCCTGCCTCTTCACAACATCTCTTGTCTGTACAACTTTCATCTCCAGCTTCTTCACATGAGTGCGCAAAGTCTCAAATTTTGTGTTCAGGTTGGTGTAGACAGAATCTATTTTCCCATTGAAGTTTACTGTCATTCGCTGCTGTGCCTCAAGAACTCTATCAAGCATCTCTTCAATCTTGCTCTCTTGAGTAGGCAGCAGTTGCTTCTGGTAGTAGGAACTTCAATAATTCATGTTGTAGTTGTTGTTGTAAGGTTTTTGGTATTGTGAATTTTGGTTGAAATTTCTCATATTTCTATATGAGTTTTTGTTTCCACCCTGGTTTCCAGAACCTTGGAATCCAGTTCCACCAATGTAGTTCACCTCTTCTTCCTCTGCTCTACCCTCTACAGCTTCTGCATCTTCAACAAAGCTAACATGCTTCCTGAGGAGCTTGTGAACACTATCCAGCTTTGCCTTCACCTTATCCATCTGATCATTCCCAAGGATCTTGGCAGATCTTTTCCCCTCAAAATCAGTGTTCTTGGTGATGTTGCTGGATGCTAGGTTTTCAATAACCTTTATTGCCTCCTCTGGATTCATGGTGTTGAAGGTTCCATTGCTGGAAGCATCAAGAGCAATATGGTACTGCACCGCGATGCCTCTGTAGAAAGTAGCGAGCAGTTGTACTTCATTGAATCCTCGTAGATTATGCAGTCTCCTGAGTGACAGTCTCTCTGATAAGACTTGAATCTGATCCAAGAGCCCCTAAATGATTATGCAGGCTCCTGAGTGAATGTAGCAATCTTGCTCCTCAAGTCTTCAGCACGCGCTTCATCAAAGAAATTGCATAAGAATGCATTCTTGATGTCGCTCCAAGATTTAAGAGATCCTGGTTGTAACAGCTTGAGCCAATGCAGAGCTTCTCCAGTAAGTAAGTACCTGAAGAGCTTGCAAAATAGGTAGTTCTCAGAGACTCCCTCGACTCTAATAGCAAAAATCATATCCTCGAACCTCTCCAGATGGTCCACAGGATGCTCGTCGGATAATCCATGGTAGGGTAGCTGTCCCACAAGGGTATGGTATTGCGCTTTCAACTCAAAATCCCTCTCGATAGTGGGAGGTCGAATGGCTGATATGTTCTTGTAGTATCGATCTGGACGGTTGTAGTCAGCCAACGTTTTGGGTTGCGCAGCCTCATCAACAGGTAAAGTAGTACCTGTAGCATTAGCATCAGGCTCAGGGATTGCAGCCCCCTAAGCATCTATCCTCTGACCTGCTGCATTACGCAGATGACCCTCCTGGTCATGCAGGTCTCCATTGTTATCTCGTACAAGTATGGAAGGCGCAACCATATCTTGCGGCTCAGTATCGATTGATGTGTGGGTTGGAGTATCAATCGATGTCGGATGAAAGATGTCTGTCGACAGAAGGTGAGTGTTGTCGGTCGACAGTTGTGAGCGAGTATCGGTCGACGGAACTAGTGTATGGGTTGACGGTGGTTGAGCATAATCGATATACACACAAGTGTTGTTGTCGGTCGATGAGGAGCGCGCTTCCTTGCGGATCGAACGTTCCAAACTTGCAGAATCTGGTGAGAATAACAATTGAGTTTCCTTGTTGCTTCTAATACTGCTGGGGATGTACCTGAAAGTCCAAGAAAATTTTTATCAAAGAAACTTAACAAAAATTAAATAAATAGGCGATCAAAGCTCTCCGGTAACGGCGCCAAATTTGATACCACTCAAGTTACCTTAATGAGTGATTTATACTCTCTCAAATAAGAGGTCGAGTTGTAGTATTTAGGGATCGAATTCACAGAAAACTAGTGAACCTAAGAAATCTAATATGATTTGTTAATCAAGATGGTTTTAGAGTTTTTAAATATAAATTACAGTTTTATATTGAACAAATATTTGTTTAATAGCTGGTTTGAGGTTTTGGTGCATAAAAAGAAAATAGCTAGACTAAGAGTTTTTATTCAGGAAAATTGGGATTATAATCCTGCAGATGCCTAATGAGTTGCATGCATGATAATGTAAAGCTCAACTACTTGATCAACAAGTCAATCAGTTCTCGCATGTATTGACTTGTATATTAACTAGATTTATTGATCTCAACTGTCATATTTTGATCAATAGAAATTGTCGATCGATAATCATATAGGGATATCGGTCGATACACCTTTTCCTCCGTCGATCGATTATTCAAGTATGATATCGATCAACGCGCTCTAGTCAAGTTGTATGTGTGGGTTGAATAATAACTTACTAAGCCCACTAGATCAGCTCTCGCCTTGCTTATAGCAAGAAACATAGTTCTATTAGAATGTTTTCAGGATGAGAATAAAGCTCTCTCTTTTATCAATCAATCCAAGGGCAGGTTCTAGGTAGCTAATCTAGACAGAGACATTAATGAACAATCCTAAAGATGATTATCAAAACTCAGCAATCTATAGTTGGGATCAATCCCTCCTAACCTATTTAAACCTAAAATCTAACAATATAACTACTCAGACATAGCTAAGCAATTCATAACACCAATTAAGTATGAAAACTTCATTAGAATAGTAAGTAGATATTAATGGAGTTCCAATCACAAATTATAACTTTGTATCTTCTCTCCAATGTATCAAAATCTTAAATTCCTTTGCTGTGAAAATAATAAAACTAAAAAAGCACACTTTGCCTCTAACATGGCGGCAAAGCTTATATAGTTAGGGTAAAACTCTTGAGGGGTAATCTTGTAAAATGGTAAAGACTTGGGTTTCAAATCGGCTGCGATCAAACGAGCTTTCTGCGCGCTTCGCTGTCGATCGATACACAGATGTCAGTATCAATCGATTAGTCATCTCCAATATCGACCGATGATCGAGCTCGATGGTCATCTCGGGTGCTTGCTCCAAATATCTCCAAAACGCTCCAAAGCCATCAGTTATCTCCAAAACACTCCTGATCTTATAAATATAATAAATAAACCCTATATTATAATAGTAATTAGGAAAAACACCTATAAACTATGGATGAAAATGGGTCAAATCCATAGTCTATCATGCAACTACCACAAATCCAAGGCGCACGACACCGGAAACTGCATGCATTTGGTCGATGACCTACTCTCATCCTACGAGAAAGGGATGTCGAGCATCGAGCCACCCAAGCCAAGGACGAATAACGCCAAGAGCTGGAGCAAAAATAAGGAAAAGAAAGCCCAGAGGCCCCAAGCACTCTTCCGTATACAGAACCACCAGCACCAGATCGAGAGCTACTACAAAAAGAAAGTCAGTTCTCGACCTCTTGAGTTGGGAGACATCGTACTATGTAAGGTGTTCGAAAACACCAAGGAGTTGAACGCCGACAAGCTTCGGACTAACTAGGAAATGTGGGAATCGAAATTCACACCATGGATTTCCGTTCAAATTAGGAAAATTAGGAAACCTCTAATTTCCCCGATGTCTCAGATATCTGCTAAACCACACGCCAAGCAATCAGAACACGAAAGTAAAGACGAAAAGAAATAAGAAATAAAAAAAAAAAAGAAAAATGAGACTTATTCCAAATTCGCGTATGAGCGTTACAACAAGGTAGAAGCCTTGGCTATGAGAGCTGATATACCTTGGATTTGACCCGTTTTCATCCATGGTATATATGTGTTTTACTATATATATATCTATGTTTTCTACTCTTCTAGGTATGTTTTCAGGTTCAGGTGCATTTCGGAGTAAAGCTATGACTTTGGAGCATTTTGGAGCTTAAAGGACATTTCATCCGAGCTGACCATGTAGAGGTCGACGAGAGGAAGAAAAATCGATCGATGCACATCCAGTGCTGTCGATCGACACCATGAGATGCCTCGACAAATGAAGATTAATATCGATCGATGTACACAAGTACCATCGATCGATGTCGAGACATTAGGCATGCGACATTTTGGATCCAGCGGACTTGAGCTCAAGTCTAAGCCAAATTACGAAAATGCCCTGGCGAGTTTTTAACCTATTAGATTATATACTGCCTAAGTGTTTTGACGGCAGAGAGAGCTTTTTGTTACAGTTTTACTTTGAGAGAGAGAGAGAGAGAGAGTTTTGGAGAGAAGATCACTTGTGATTGGAACTCCTTGTTTTCATTTCTTTTCATCTATAGTATGAGTTCCCATTTCTTCATTGTCATGAATTGCTTTGCTATGTCTGAGTAGTTCATTTATTAGATCCAGGGGTCAGTTAGGTTTGTGGGATTAGCCCCAAACTATAGATCTGCCTTGTTGTGATATTCATGATAGATTTGTATTCATTGCTTGTTTTAGCCTTGCTAACTAGAACATGATCATAGCATTGCATACTCAAGCACCCTTGTTATCCCATCCTGACATCTATCTATCATATTAGGATTGCTAGAGAGGGCTAACCGCCAATTTAGTATCTTAATAGGGCATATCATACTCGCGCATAGGCCTGGCTAGAACCAGTCGATCGATGTCCTCAACTGACTATTGGTCGACGTAGGTAAAGGTGTATCGGTCGATGTCCCTATAGGACCATCGATCGACACTCTTTCGTTGTCAACATACTAACCGTTGAGAAATGAGATCTAGTTTGTTAACCAGTGAAACATGCGACAGATGATCAATGAGTTAAGCGGTTGAGCTCTAACATATCATGCATGCAACAAATAGGCATCTATAGATATTATAATCTCCAACACCTGAATAGTGGGCCTGCATCTAATATCATTTCCAACCAAGTTACATTTACTATTTACTTCACTTGTTACTATTACTATTCCATTTAAACATTTACAACTCTTAGAATTAATAAACACTAGATTTAATTGTTCCCTAGCTCCTTGTGGATTTGATCCCTAAGTACTACATATGAACCTCTTTTGATGAGAGTAACACTCCTTAGGGTAATTTGAGTGGTACCAAATTTGGCGCCGTTGCCGGGGAGCTTTGATCGCCATTAGATTTAGTTTTATTGATTCTTATTCTCTTCTCTACCCCCTTTCTAACATAATCTTTTTCTTGTCTTTTCAGGTGAATGCCCAGCGGTACCAGAAGCAACAAGGAGAAAGACTTGCTGTTCTCAGACGAACCTGCTCATTTGGAACGCACCATCCGTAGAGGTCAACGTTCCACATCGCTCGACGCAACAACTTCGTCGTCGATCGATGCTCACAACCAATCATCGACCGACACCAGACCTTCATCGTCGATCGATCCTAATCATTCGACAACGATCGATATTACACCGCGTACGTCGATCGATACCGTGTCGTCAAAAATGGTAATTATTCTAACACATGACGAGAACGGAAACCTGTATGACCAGGACGGTCATCTGCGTAATGCAACAGGTCAAAAAATAGACGCTCAGGGCACTGTAATCCATGATGCTGATGCTACAGGAGCTGCTCAACCTGTAGACGAGGACGCTCGATCGAAACCACTGGCCGACTACAATCACCCAGATGAGTACTATTCCAACAGATCAGCTATGCGACTTCCAGAGATCCAGAAGCAGAATTTCGAGCTGAAGCATCAATACTACACTCTCGTGTCGCAGATACCCTACTTTGGGTTACCGCAAGAGCATCCTATGGACCATCTAGAATGGTTTGAGGATTTAATCGCTGCTATTCGGATGGAAGGAGTCCCCGAAGATTACCTGCTGTGCAAGCTCTTCAGATACACGCTGAATGGAGAAGCGATACACTGGCTTAGGCAGCAACCCAAAGGATCCTTAACATCCTAAGCCGACATCAAGAATGCTTTCTTACGAAACTTCTTTGATGAGGCGCACGCTGAAGAACTCCGAAACAAAATTTCCACATTCTCGCAGGAGGCTGGAGAGTCCTTCGAAGATGTGTGTATTAGATTTAGGTTCTTCCAGCGAGACTGTCCACACCACGGATTTAACGAAGTGCAGCTGCTAAGCAATTTCTTCCGAGGTCTCGCCTTACAGTATAAAATGGCTCTTGATACAGCGAGTGAAGGAAACTTCACTACTCGGAATCCGTTACAAGCTGTGACCCTTATCGAAAACTTTGCTAACAGCAGCAACACCAAAAACACTGACTCTGAACGGAAGAAGTCTGTAGCCTCTATCGGGAAGGAACAGATGGATGAAGTAAGAGCTAAGTTAGATGTGGTGCACGAGCTTCTTAGGAAGCAAGTCTGTTTAGCTGATGGAGAAGTAGCAGATACGGAAGGAGAAGAAAATGTGAACTACATCGGAGGTACCGGATTCCAGAAATTTGGAAACCTGGGCAGAAACAGAAACGTCTTTGGAAATGGTCAAAGAAGTAACCAGAGTTCAAAATTTCAAAAACCCTTCAACAACAGCAAAAGCTACTCGAACTCCTACTACCAGAATCCACCACCCCAAACTCAGGAAAGCAATATCGAAGAAATGCTTGATCGAGTATTGTTGGGACAACAACAAATCACCGTGGATTTCAACGGTAAAATAGACTCCGCCTACAACAATCTGAACACCAAAATCGAGACCTTAAAGACTCAGGTGAGAAAACTTGAAACGCAAATGATTCAGACTGGCGAAACTATAAAGAGGCAAGAAGCTTTCGCTAGAGAGGCAGGACCTGACAAGGGAAAACACCACGTAAATGCCATCATAGATGATGATTTCTGGCAAGTGGTGAGACATGAAAAGCTTGAGGAAGGAGACCTCGAAATCGAAAGCTCCATGAGTCTCGGCGGATCCCAATGGTGTCGACCGATGTCGATGAACTCGCATCGATCGACAGACCATGACGAAGATCGATGGACGGATTACTCCAGTCATCGATCGACGTCGTCCGCTAAATCGACTGAATGCAATGCAGTTCGAATTCTAACTCATGAGGAATTCGCAGCTAAGCATCCTCACCCACCATCCCCTTTCTATGATAAAATCGATCGATCGGTTGACCCAACCATCGATCGACAGAGTTTCGATCGATCGTCACAACACACCTCCCATCAATCGACAGGCACCTCTGACATGCCGAGTGCGGTTACCCTCAATCATTAATGACTATATCAACGCATTCAAACCACCACCGAAACCATTAGCTAGCACACCCAAACCAAAACCCAACCCTTTAAATAGTTCACCAGAACCAGTTCAAGAAGATCAGGAAACTGAAGGGATAAGGTTAAGGAAAAGAAAGGAGAAAATCCTAAGAACCTTAAGAGGGAAGCTAACGATAAGGAGATGGATGGTTTCACTAAAAGAATCCTCAAAATCCCAATCGAAAAAGCTTTTGATGATGCTTACTTCACACACCGGTTGTGGATGTTCTTCAGAGAAACAAAGGTAACTGAGGAGGAAATTAGGAGAATGTTTCATCAAGTCAGAGAGAAGATGAAACACAGGATCACATTGTCGAAGAAGAGTGATCCTGGGAAGTTTGCAATACCACGCCTAATCAAGGGTGTTAAATTTCTCCATTCAATGTGTGACACATGAGCATCAGTTAGTATCCTCCATAGGATCATGGCAGACCATCTTGGTTTGATCATCGAACCTTCAACAAAATCCTTCACCTTCGTGGATCTTTCAGAAAAACGATCAGGAGGTATCATAAGAGATCTGGAGGTACAGATTGGTAATGCCCTTGTCCCGGTAGATTTTCATGACCTGGACATCAAGTTTAACTGGAACTCTTCACTTCTGCTTGGAAGATCTTTCCTAGCTACAGTAGGAGCTGTATGTGACATGAACAAAAACAAATTGTGTCTGACGCTGATAGACCCCAACATCCACTACGACCCTATCCGACCTAAGAGAAAAATTATTAATTCTGTGGATTATGGAAAAGAACTTGGCTTCATTAGCACATGCCATTGTGGAGCAGAGTACGAATCAGAGTACGAAACATAGTACTCGGAATCGATCGACAGCCACACCTTTCCATCGATCGATTCCAATGAGTCAAAGGTGACCGATGACCGCAATAACACGTCACTCGACGTTGATCAGCCGGTTGACCATTTCGCTCTACCTAATCATTGTTACCCACACTTTGCCTTCCAACCTCCAAGCAAGAGAGGACGTGGTGATTATTCCAGGGGCAGTTGGGCAGACAGTGGTTTCCATGAAAGTTTTGCAGTTGACACTATAATTACTTCACCTAACGAAGAACATACAGAAGAATACGATGAGGATTATTGGAAGAAATGTGCAATAGAAATGTCTTTGCAGGATAAAAGATTTGAAACACAGAAGTTCACCAACACGTTTCTAACATCGTTCGACGATGTGCACTCCACATCGGTCGATACCCACTCTCGTCCATCAAAACAACCGTTCACATCAATCGACACCCATACAGGAACATCGATCGATATGCGCGCCGCAGAAAAATCCAGAAGCATAGATACCTATTTAAAACGTTTTGCACCCCTGAAATCACCTCCACACACCAGATCAGACACACAAGAAGAAAAGATGAACACTCTTCCGTCTACATCAACAGGAAAATCCATGAAGAGCAATCATCTCAAGAACACAAGTTCTGCAGAAATTATTCTGCCCTCGATCGATGCATCTGTATCAACATCGATCGATACTACTCTTAAACCTAATCTTTCTATTTCTAAATTGAATGATAATGCAAACATTTATTACGGTTTTCTAACACCTGATGAATTTGGTGTTTTTAGGGACCCAGATGGCAACGCACGTGCAATAGATGGAAGGATCTTACAAGTGTCCAGAGAGGACATATCAGATATCCTTCAAGTGGCCAATGGACCTGACAACCTATTCTCACAGCAACGTGGCACTCCAGACGTCATTCAAACCGATCCAAACAAACACGTAGGAGTCGCCGCAACAGAAATCAATCCAGATCTATCATGCCAACCAAAAGCCAAGCATCGATCGACGGGACAACTCAGACATCGATCGACAGGATAACACCAACGTGAACCGATAAGGATGACCCGACGTCGATCGACAGACATTATGAATTTGGAAACCGCGTTTTTGACATGTACGGAGCCAGAAAGTTCATTTGGGAACGAAGGGACGAGTATGGAGTCCACAGAGATGAGTGTGGACACGCACGAGGCGTAGCTGGTGAGATGATACATGTCACAAAGGACGACATCAGGAAATTACTGGAAAGAGCATCTCTTTTTGAAGAGAGTCACATCTATCTTCAAGAACATGCCACTTCCCACTCACAAGACTGGCACCAGAACTCTACACCAAAGATGAAATCAACGAGATGGTGACTGTTATTTGTGGAGCTCAGGAAAAACTGGAAGAGGAGCTCAAATCATTGGTAGAAGATACACATCAACCTTTGGATAGAGGCTACAATGAGCTTTTCAGAAGTATGGTAGAAATGAGGACAGAAATTGAGAGTTTACGACATCAACTTGAGAAGGAAGCCACGACCTCAGCATCGATCGACGCACCACATGCACCATCGAACGACGTCAGTCTTCCGACAGCCCAGATCCCTGCAGAACCGCAATGTTCAGCAGAACACAAGGATGACTGGGAAGTCTCATACATCAACATGAGGATAAACGACGTGTACTACCCTCTCAACAACAACGTGGACTGGCTGAGCACTAAAATCGATCTACTACAGCAAGATCTGGACACCATTCGCAAGAAGGACCAACAACCAGCCACATCAATCGATGTGTGTACCATCACATCGCTCGACGCTAAGATCTTAGCCATGGATGATAGGCTGCAGACTTACGAGGACATGCATGACCGCTTCGTATCACCAGTCATGCTACATTTAAACAAACTGTGTAGTCAAATACTTCATGCCCAAAGGGATATTGATAAAATTACTAATCAAAATTTTTTGCAGGCAAACTCATCTTCGATCGACAGGCTACGAGGGCCATGGATCGATGGCAAGAATCCTGTGGAGTTACTTCCCTACACAGCAGCAGAGGTTGACAAGATCACGTCCAAGATCTACACTGCTATAGGCACCATGGAGGAACGACTCGACAAACGATGTGATGACATCTACTTTCCATTCGACAACAGAATTGGTGCACTAGACAGCCACGCAGAATGGCTACAGAAAGAAGTCGAAGCCATTCAGATGCAACTCGCAGCTCAACACTAGATATCAGCCTCGATCGACAGGAAGTGAGCGAAATCGCTCGATGGTAAGTCGTCGAGATCGACCGACGAACACTTAATCGCATCGATCGACGCCGAGTCTACACCAGCCTGTGAGCAGCAGATACACAAAACGATAGAGTCAATGCACGAGGAACTGACAGAACTTTCAGCATACGCCTATAACAACATAGGCTGGCACCAGGTCAGCATTGACAACGTTCACGATAGGCTACAGAACATCTCCAATGCACTAAAGAAGATGGATGACAAATGGACAAGAAATGATGAGGCCACAAGAAGTTTCATTGCATCTTGGTCAAGAATGTTAAGAGATGACGTGGATGCTTGTTTTCCAACAAGCAGTTGTTTATCCATCAAATAGCCAATCACTACCACAGTCAAGCTAAATGACTATAACCAAGCGCTGAGTGGGAGGCAACTCACTATTAGGTATTTTATTTTGGTTTTATAAGCTAGCATTTATTTACTTTTGTTTTATTTGTTTCAGATTTAGGAGAACCAAGTAGGAGGACCTGAATATCGACCGCCGAAGAGACATCGACATCGCTCGACATAGACAAACACACGACGACCGATGCAACATTTTCCCATCGATATCTAATCCGGTCAGATGTATCTTCCTTACTTGTTACATTTCGTACATCATGAATTATTCCATCATAACTCCGGCTGAGTTACACTGTGACAGTGTAATTTAAGTCTTGGGGAGATTTACTGATATAATTTATTTTATTCTTATATAAAAGGAATTTTAATAAATTATGCTTACCTATTGAAAATGGGACTATAATCTTATATTGATTTAAACTTGAATATCTAAACAATATTTAGTACCATTTTAGATTTACTGATTCCAAATAGCACTATAGATGCTAAAGCAGATCAACCTATCAACTACACACTTGCCTTGACCGTATGAAGTAACCAAAGCTGATTTCCAACACTAAACCTGACATAACCGCTTGTCTTGGGGCTTGGTATACATGGGATCATAGTCTTCAGACAGGTCTGGAAGGTAACGCCTTGTGTAGATTATTTATCTCATTTTCTCACTCTAAATTTTGACCCTAGAATAGTTAGTGATTTATATTTGATTCATTTAAAAGAAAAAAAAAAGATCTATTGCTTACTTAGGATGAGTCTGAACAAGACTTAGTGGCTAAAACCATTAAGGCTTGATTCATAAAGACACCAATAAAAGAGTTTGAAACGGGACTTGGAGGCGGCAATCTTCAAGGCTCACTTTCACAAAAAAATCTTGGATATAGGTCAAAAAGAAGTGAACAGAGCTTGGTGGCAACCACCATTAAGTTTTGATCCATGGAAGCGTGTCCAATCTTGGTCACTGATCCCGCAATGGAAGCAAACTTTGACTCAAGAGAGAAAATTAGAGAGAGAGAAATTAGGAACTAACTTTTTACCTGCAGTTCCAGATACTTGTCTGAAATCCTTGCATCCTATGATTGATACTCCCAAGGTAGAGCATTCACTTTATATTTATGCTACGAAATGAAGTCAGTAGAGGGGATGTCAGACATGAATTGCTGAGTTGTGTTATGTTAGAAATGGTTGCTAAGCTAGGATATTGCATAGTGTGCTTCTGTGGTTAGGACTTTTTAGATGTGGTTGCAAAATTGTTGAGGAAAAGACTTCTATACTTTAAAATCTGTAGTCCTTAATATTTTCAAACCTCTTTCAGAGAGACTGCATGTATGTTTTGCTTGAGGACAAGCAAAAGGGTAAGTCTGGGGAGTTGATATACCTTGGATTTGACCCGTTTTCATCCATGGTATATAGGTGTTTTACTATATATATCTATGTTTTCTACTCTTCTAGGTATATTTTCAGGTTCAGGTGCATTTCGGAGTAAAGCTATGACTTTGGAGCATTTTGGAGCTTAAAGGACATTTCATCCGAGCTGACCATGTAGAGGTCGACGAGAGGAAGAACAATCGATCGATGCACATTCAGTGCTTTCGATCGACACCATGAGATGCCTCGACAAATGAAGATTAGTATCGATCGATGTACACAAGTACTATCGATCGATGTCGAGACATTGGAGATGCGACATTTTGGATCCAGCGGACATGAGCCCAAGTCCAAGCCAAATTACGAAAATGCTCTGACGAGTTTTTAACCTAGTAGATTATATACTGCCTAAGTGTTTTGACGGCAGAGAGAGCTTTTTGTTACAGTTTTACTTTGAGAGAGAGAGAGAGAGTTTTGGAGATAAGATCACTTGTGATTGGAACTCCTTGTTTTCATTTCTTTTCATCTATACTATGAATTTCCATTTCTTCATTGTTATGAATTGCTTGGCTATGTCTGAGTAGTTCATTTATTAGATCCAGGGTTCAGATAGTTTGTGGGATTAGCCCCAAACTATAGATCTGCCTTGTTGTGATATTCATGATAGATTTGTATTCATTGCTTGTTTTAGCCTTGCTAACTAGAACATGATCATAGGATTGCATACTCAAGCACCCTTGTTATCCCATCCTGACATATATCTATCATATTAGGATTTCTAGAGAGGGCTAACCGCCAATTTAGTATCTTAATAGGACATATCATACTCGCGCATAGGCCTGGCTAGAACCAGTCGATCGATGTCCTCAACTGACTATCGGTCGACATAGGTAAAGGTGTATCGGTCGACGTCCCTATAGGACCATCGATTGACACTCTTTCGTTGTCAACATACTAACCGTTGAGACACGAGATCTAGTTTGTTAACCAGTGAAACATGCGACAGCTGATCACTGAGTTAAGCGGTTGAGCTCTAACATATCATGCATGCAACAAATAGGCATCTATAGATATTATAATCTCCAAAACCTGAATAGTGGCCCTGTATCTAATATCATTTCCAACCAAGTTACATTTACTATTTACTTCACTTGTTACTATTTCTATTCCATTCAAAGTGACCATCATGTGTCTGATATGCAGTCTTTGCAACATCTTGTTCCTGCATCCTTATCTGATGATACCCGGCCCTAAGATCCAGTTTCGAAAATATCTTGGCTCCATGCAATTCATCCAACAATTGATCAATCATCGGGATCAGATATTTGCCTGGAACCGTAGCCCTATTCAAAGCCCTATAATCCACACAAAATTTGTGTGAATTATCCTTATTCTTCACCCGATAGGACTGGACTTGAGAAAGGACTCTGACTTGGCCAAATCAACCCTTCATCCATCATCTCCTTAACCATTTTCTCCATGACTTTCTTATATGCTTGGGGATACCTATAAGGTCTCACACTTACAGGTTTGGAGTTTTCCTGCAACACAATAGCATGTTCTCTGCCCCTGACTGGAGGTAAGCCCACCGGTTTCTGAAAAACCTCCTCGTACTCTTGTAATTTCTGAGCAATCATCGGCGGTAACTCTTCCTCTGAAGCCCTCAAACCATCCATTGCTTTCAATTCCATCTCTGGAACTGCTTTGCTCACTGGAACATTCACCGAGAACGTTTTGATAGAAACTCGTTGCTCGTGTAGTGTTGGATCACCTATTAAAGTGACCGGCACTCCCTGGTAGATGAAAGACCATTCATTTCGTTCCCAATCCACCAAACACTTGCCCAAGGTTCGCAACCACTGACGCCCAATATGATATCAGCGTTTCCCAACTCCAAGACAATGAAATCAGCTTGAAACTTCATAAATGGTAACACCAGCTCCACGTTCTTACAAATTCCAGAGCCATTGACATAGATCCCCATTCCCAATAGCACGCTCAAGTTTGGATTTTGTGTGATATTAAGTTTATTCATCTTTGCTGCAGCTGGTGATATGAAATTATGAGTGGCTCCACTGTCAATCATCAGCACCATCGGATTCGTCTTCATAACACCACGAAGATTGGTAGTTCTCGGAGAAGATAACCCCAAAAAAGAGTTCAAGGATAGTTCCATCATCGATGCTTCTGTATCTTCAACTTCTTCTTCTACTTCAATCAAGGACTGATCCAAAATCTCCATTTCAATACCATTTACTACCGTCAAAACCTGAAGAGATCGGTTGGGACACAAATTCTGTCTTGATCACTCGTCGTCAAACGTAAAACAGAGCCCCAAACGCTTCTTCTCAGCTATCTGAGCTTCAGTCAAACGTAACTGAGTTTCTGCCCTCCAGTCTCGTTCTGTTTCGGTTGTTGAGGTTTGAAAGTCCACCCTGAACTGCTCTTGGAGGAAGAATATGACTTTGTCGATGCTGTTTTTAAACTGTCTTTCCTCTCAGCTTGTCTCTCTCTACAAACCACTTTATAAAGCATAATGTCCTCCATTTGATACGTCGAAGTAATCATCTCATCCAAATCCACTGGTTTGCACATATTAACCACTTCCCTCATCTCCGGTTTAAGGCCATTCATTAAGATTCCCTCAAGTTATGTATCTGTCAAACCAGTTATTTGTGAAGAAAGATCTTCAAAGGCGTGGATATACTGAGCTGCAGTTCCCGTCTGCTTAACTGTAAAAAACGGCTGACTGGGATCTCTGAACTTCTCCTTACTAAATCGAGACACCAGCTTCTGTTTAAACTCAATCCAGCTTCGAAAATCCCTCCGATGCATTTCACTATTGAACCAGCTCAGAACGTCAACTGCTAAGCTCACTGAAACTACTTCCAACTTAGCTCTGTCATCGTAACCGCCAATCCTGAAAGAACGTTCAGCTAGTGCAAACCAAGCATACGCATCAACTCCATCAAACACAAGCAATTCCACATGTTTCAACATTCTTTCGCGACTACCGACTACAGTGGTTCGATCAACCGCATCCTCATTCCTAAGACTACGGCCAGGTTCCGAGGTGGAAGTATGTACCTGATAGTTTGGATGACGATACAGCAGGGGCGATTTGTCGGAAAAATCAATCAATTTTGATAGTTTCTTCTCCAATTGAGCACACATCTTATCTTAACATGCTTCGATCTTTGCCTCCAGCGATGCTTCGAATCGCGATTCCATCCCCTTCGCATTCTTCTCTAACTCGTGAAACGACTCAGTGAATCGCCGATTCATATTAATCTGTGACGCGGTATGATCGCGTAACATCGGCGCGAGCAAATCCATCGTTATCGGAGGATCCGATTGATTCTCGCTGGCTTGTCTCGTGTTCTTCGTCATCGATCGCGCGAAGTTCCTCGATCCATAGCGCTCAC
The DNA here is from genome assembly GCF_000309985.2 of Brassica rapa. Lineage (NCBI taxonomy): Eukaryota > Viridiplantae > Streptophyta > Magnoliopsida > Brassicales > Brassicaceae > Brassica > Brassica rapa. Next base: position 7,166,949 of record NC_024798.2, on the reverse strand, counting down.
CACCACCAATTTGTTAGAACTAAGATGTATATTGAGTAAGATCCGCCCAACCACCCTCTCTTAGCTCCACAGAACGGAGTCTAAGCCAATTACAAACAATGTAGATCCAACCCAAAGGCCAACCAACTAACTGACTCTATTATTCACCTTGGGTCTTTTTATATACTCAAGGTCCAAGTACAATCAATTCACGTAACGACTTACTCCACTGCCAGCTCATCTGTCTCTACTTCCTCTTCCTTATTCTTCTCTTCTCCTTTGTTCCTCTTCCTCACGTAAACTCTCCGCGTCATATCAACTTCCCACTTATTTGAGATCCATAAAGTACAACAAAAAAAACCTTGCAAAGTTGTGGAAGAAGGGAACTCCAAAAAAAAAGTGGTTCAAGTATGTATAACGAAAGAAAATCAAAAGGGAAAAAAAATGATTTGAAAAGAGTCAGAACCCTGGACGTAATGGATTTGCCCAACCACATCTGTGAGTTTAAATATCAGTTAAGATATCGAAACATAATATAAACCCAGATGCAATATGATAATATACCTGGGAGTTCTAGGTTTTGTGTTCACAATCACTTGGAGATTGTCGAACAGTCTGATCATGACTAGAGATTGATCTCAGAAGCACCCGTGATGACTTCATCAATAATATTTGGTGAGATGAAACAAATTAGGAATGGATGATGAGTTATCTTGTACATGCTTGAGCACCTAACAACCTCAAAACGATCGACTTTCACAATGGAACCGGCTTTCAAAGATGGCATGTAATGATTAGCACGTCCGGCGGGAATAAACCTATGAATCACAGAATCTGCAAATAATATTATTCAACAAAGAATAAGAAAATAAATTAAAAACAATTATGTTAAATAAGTGTGATAGATCAAAGATTAACTTACCTTTTCATCAAGGAAGAGAACCGTGATTCCCATAAACACACTGTCTTTCTTGAAGTTATGGGAATCCCAAAGGGGAGGAGGCCAGAGGCTATGCTCTGACTACTACGACCAAGAAGGAGAGACTCGAAGATTGAGTGACGGATGCCAGGGATGCCAGTTTGAGGAACTGGAGAGGCAGAGAGAAACATTTTCTAGAAGATGGTTAAAGGTAAGAGGAAGCAATGAGTTTTGTGGAGATGCAGATTGGGTTCATCAAAGATGAGAAAAATATATATAGGCTTTACAGAGGGGCTACAAATCAGGAACATTATGATCAAGCGATTTAAGATGGGGAGATGAAGAGTTCAATGGTGAAAAAATAGATTACAAACAGGCACACGGCGCAACTCTGTACCTCAGACTTGTATGAGACAACGATGAAAAGAACCTTAACGCATGTTAAACGTCAATTTAAAATATAGGAAAACTATAATTGTTGCAAACTTGAGCTTTTTTCTTCATATAGTGTGATGAATCCTATTTAAAAATGAAACCCACAATATACTTGAGGTCTGGCCCTCAGAGGAAGCAGAAGAAAGCAAGGGCTTTCGACCTTCATAAATATATATATTATTTTCGGCCATCAATGTACAAAGTATCCTTTAGTCTAGTGGTATAAATATTGGTGTTTATATTTTAATAACATGGGTTCGAGTCATAGACCTTTTTCACACATTTTAAATTAGGAGCCTACAAAAGTGAGCAAAGTGTCTCATTATAATGTAGAATGTTCAATCCGGTAAAACCGAACCAATTAAAACCGAACCCAACCGAAATAGAAAAAATGGTTTGGATTTGGTAGTACCGAATATACCGAATGGATGTCATTTTTAAGAAACCGCGGTATATGGATATGGTTTGGTATATAAACCGATCAAACCGAATAAACCGAATAAACCGATCAATTAAAATATAATAGTCTAAGTATATGTAAATTATATAATATAATTAGGACTTTTTGCCAAAACTAACCCACAACTTGATTTTAACCCCAAACCTATACCCAAACTTGAATCAAATGCAAAACTAACCTAAAAGCCTAGTGAAATTACAGCTCAGCCCTTTGTGACCAAACAAAAAACCAGAAACCATTTTTACGAATATAGTCCCAGTAAATCGTCTGAGTCGTCTGAGATATTGGAAGTAGTCTGGACGACTTAAGTGTAAGTCGTCTGGTACCAGTTTATTTTAAAAATAATTTATAAATCTTGTAAGAAAATATTTTGATGCGTGAAAAATAAAAATCAAGTAATTATAAACAGTTTTAAGTGATATAAATTAAGATATGATTAAATTGATTTGTTTTGAAGATAGATGAGTGGAAGTAGTGAATTATGATATTCTTTGGTTTAGGAGTTTGGCAAACATATGTTGTAGTATTGTATGTATTGTTAGGGTTAGATTTTGGAAAACTGAAATGTTTTTTTCAAAAATTAGTTTTCACCTATATGTGTTTATTTCTGTGTATAGTAAACACTTTTAAAGTTTGATTTGATTTTATGAAGTGTTTAATTAGATAATTAAGTTTAGGGGTTATGTTTAGGGTGTGGACAACTTAAATTCCAGTCGTCTGTTGAATAATTTACCCGGACGACGTATATTTCAGTCGTCCACATCGTACCGAACCTTTAATTTTACCAATGTACGTTTTAACCTAACCGGATCAATTAACGGACATATAAAAACTATTTTTTCACTATTTCACAACTTTACGAAACCCTAGCGCCGTTTCTCTTCAACGGGGATTTCGAAGGCGATAAGACGAAAACCCTACCGTGGTCGTGTTCCGCCGTTATCTTCGCCGTTAATCTCTCCGATTATGACGAATCTCGTTTCTCCTTCATGCCGTAGAGTATTTTCGTAGTTTAAACTGACCGTCCGCTTCCTTTTTTTCAGATCTGAAATCTCGTTTGCCAAACTCCACCGCCGGTATGTTATTTCTCATGTATTAAGGCGTTTAGCCGCCGGAAAATCCTAAATATTTTAGTCTTGATTCTTCTTTTCCCTTCTATTTGCAGATCTGTAACGGCTTGGGACCACATCTTCTCCGACCATATCTTCTCCGACAATATCTTCTCCAACTGTAAGTCATTCGTCTTTTGTTTAAAAGATTTTGAGATTGTTGTAGTCTTTTGCTGAAAGACTACTTGGACGACTCTGAACGACTACTTGGACGACTTCCAGGAAGTCGTCCAAGTAGTCTTCTCACTTCCTGAAAGTCGTCTGAGTAGTCTTCTCACTTCCTCGAAGCCGTCTGCAAGTCTTCTATAGTATTTAGAATAGTGCGCAACCTATGTGTTTGAGATGGTTGTTTGTGATTGTTTGCAGGCCTTAAAATGGATTTACCAGAACTCCCGCTGAGGATGTTTACATTAGGAGAAGAGCCCGATGCAATCAGGAGCATTTCGTATCGTTCTGATGACACGAAGTTGTTTAAAGCTCTATGTGATTGCCTCACAGCTGACGAATATGAGGATATGAAGGTGTTGGGGTCAAAAACGGTTACTACAAATTTAACATTCAAAACGTCCGAGGAGGAAAATAAGAATTTCTCCGAAGAGTATTTTTCGGAATAGACTCTTTCTTACGAAAAAGCTTTACGGAAGAAAGAATCGAGATGTCCGACGAAAAGCTCAAAACAGGTCCTAACCAAAAGCCCGTAAACCACAGCATGGTTTACGCTTGGCCCACAAGGAAGGATAAATGTCAAGTTTCCGCGGATAAATACGGAAGTTTTGAAGATAATTATGAAGATCGGGAAAAATGGAAAATCTCCATTTTATGCTATGACGGCTTAAGGGCAGAAGAGTAAAAGCGTAAACCGACCTTGGAGCTAGTATATAAGGAGTCCTAGGCGAGGAGCAGAAGGAAGAACTTTTTTCAGAGCAAACTTAGCACTTAGAGCAATTTAGGCAATTTTCCGTTTTTGTTATTTCGAGCTGCGACTCAATTAGGTTTAGCCGTCTTAGGGTTGCTAGAACTAGGAATCTCGCCGACAGCTCTCGAGCCCAGGCTTATACCTTGTTGTAACGCTCATACGCAGATTCGGAATAAGATCTACTTTGCTCTCTTCTCGATTTCTTATTTTTATCGTTGTTATTCTCGTGTTCTGATTGCTTGACCTGTGGTAATTAACAGATATCCGGGTCCTCTGGGAAATTAGGGTTTTCTTAGTTTCCTTATTTAAACGGAAATCAACAGTGTGAATTTCGGTTCCCACAGTTTGGCGCTAGAAGGAGGGGGACTTACGGATCAATCTAACCCGCAAAAGCCACTCAACGATCAGGAACGATATGCGAGATTCGACGTGCGCGAACGTCATCTCATTCAAGGGGGGAGAAACGATCGATCGGGCCAAACCTCGAAACGATCTCCTTGTTATCGAGTTGACGATTCGAGATATCGACGTCACTAGAGTACTAATCGATACCGGAAGCTCGGCCGATATCATCTTCAAAGACACTTTTGAAAAGATGGGGGTCAGTCAATCCGAAATCGCGAAATACCCAAGCCCATTGCTAGGACTTTCGGGGGAAACGACCATGGCCTATGGATCGATTAGACTCGCTGTCAAAGCCGGAACCGTGACTAACATCACAGAGTTTCTAGTCATTGACCGCCCCGCATCTTACAACGTTATCATGGGGACGCCATGGCTAAACACCATGCGCGCAATCCCATCAACCTATCATCTTTGCCTCAAGTTCCCGACCCCTAACGGAGTCGAGGTAATCTGGGGAAATCCAAGAGTTTCACAGGTTTGTTTCGCCGCGGAACTAAAACGAAAGAGACCGATCCTCGAAGTTACTCCTAAGAAAGCGGAGAAAAAGACCTCCAGCAAAAATACGCAAAGTTAGGATTCAGCGGAATTCTTCTGGCAGTCTCGCAGCATCGCAGCTCTAGATGAAAAACGTGAGCCAACATGCGAACCCGTGGTAACGACCTGTCTCGACGAAGCCTTCCCAGAACGCTGCGTCAAGATTGGAGCCAATCTCCACGAGCCTTTAAGGACAGAACTCATAACCTGTCTCAAAAAGAACCTTAATACTTTCGCATGGGCTGCAGAAGATATGCCAGGAATCGACATTAACATAACATGCCACGAGCTGAATATCGACCCGACATTCAAACCCGTCAAACAGAAAAGACGGAAGCTGGGACCCGAACGTGCTACCGAAGTAAACGATGAGGTCGAAAAACTGCTTAAAGTTGGGTCGATAACGAAAGTAAGATACCCGGACTGGCTCGCCAACCCCGTAGTAGTCAAAAAGAAAAACGGGAAGTGGCGAGTTTGCGTAGATTTTACCGACCTAAACAAGGCATGTCCAAAGGATAGCTTCCCTCTACCACATATCGATCGATTGGTAGAAGCAACAGCGGGCAACGAACTCTTATCCTTCATGGATGCCTTCTCAGGTTATAATCAAATTAGGATGAATCCCGACGATCGTGAGAAGACTGCGTTCATTACCGATCGCGGAACTTATTGCTATAAGGTAATGCCCTTCGGCCTCAAAAACGCTGGAGCAACTTACCAACGACTCGTGAACCGAATGTTCTCCAAACAACTCGGAAAAACGATGGAAGTTTATATCGACGACATGCTCGTCAAATCCCTCAAAGCAAGAGATCACGTATCGCATCTCGAAGAATGCTTTGCACAACTAAACTCCCATAACATGAAGCTCAACCCGACGAAATGTAGATTCGCCGTGGCATCAGGAGAATTCCTCGGCTACTTGGTCACCAACCGCGGCATCGAAGCAAATCCAAAACAGATCAACGCACTAATCGAGATGGCTTCACCAAAGAACAAGCGGGAGGTCCAGAGACTGACCGGCAGAATCGCAGCACTTAACCGATTTATTTCACGATCAACAGATAAGTGCCTGCCCTTCTACGACGTCCTGCGAGGAAATAAAAAATTCGAATGGACGGAAGAGTGCGAAAACGCCTTCCAACAGCTGAAGCGTTATTTAGCTACTCCTCCAGTCCTCGCAAAACCCGTGGAAGGGGAGCCTTTATTTTTGTACATCGCGGTGTCGGCAACGGCCGTAAGCGGAGTCCTGATCAGGGAAGAACGCGGAGAGCATAAACCTATTTTTTACATAAGCAAAACCTTGTTGGATGCCGAATCTAGGTATCCGTTGATGGAAAAATTGGAATGCGCGGTCGTGACATCGGCCCGAAAACTAAGACCATATTTCCAATCCCACACGATTGTCATCCTCACGACCTTTCCCTTACGGACAATTCTGCATAGCCCAAGTCAATCAGGTCGATTGGCTAAGTGGGCGGTCGAGTTGAGCGAGTATGACATCGAATACCGACCAAGGACGAGCGCAAAATCACAAGTGCTTGCAGACTTCTTGGTCGAACTCCCGACGGGAGCAATAACCAATGAGGAACCAAATTCCACCTGGCTCCTCCACGTCGATGGATCCTCATCCAAGCAAGGATCGGGTATCGGGATCCGTCTCACATCTCCAACGAGCGAAATCTTGGAACAATTGTTCAGACTGGAATTCCATGCCTCAAACAACGAGGCCGAATACGAAGCATTGATCGCAGGTCTACGTTTGGCTCACGGCTTAAAAATACGTAATCTCCATGCTTACTGCGACTCCCAGTTGGTGGCCAGTCAATTCAGCGGAGAATATGAAGCCAGAGACGAACGGATGGACGCATACCTCAAACTGGTCCAAGGTCTAGCTCAAGACTTTGACTGTTTCGCCCTTACCCGGATCCCCCGTTCCGAGAATGTTCAGGCGGACGCCCTCGCGGCCTTAGCATCAAGTTCCGATCCAGGACTCAAAAGGGTAATTCCGGTCGAATTCATCGAACATCCGAGTATCGGACCGCCAGTCGTTGTCAATCTCATAGAGGGACAAGACGACGAGGAAGAAGAAATTACGATACCACCACCATCAGAGCAATCTGATTACGGCTGTGATACCCCATGGCTTCAGACGATTCGAGACTACATTATCGACGGGCAACTGCCCGCCGAAAATGGACGGCTCGCAAGATCCGAACACAGGCCGCACGCTACGTAACAGTGGACGGCGAAATCTACAAATGGAGATTCTCCGGACCACTCCTGACGTGCCTGGAAGGAGAAAAGGCGAGGAAAGAAATGGAGGAAATACATTCCGGCTCATGCGGCAACCATTCCGGCGGAAGATCACTAGCCGTGAAAATAAAACGCCACGGATACTATTGGCCAACAATGATCGGAGATTGCGAGAAATTCGCACGAAAATGCGAAAAATGCCGAAGGCATGCGCCAACCATCCGACAACCGGCCGAAGTTCTTTCTTCCATCACATCGCCTTATCCTTTTATGCGCTGGGCCATGGATATCGTCGGACCTCTGCATAATTCAAAGCAAAAGCGTTTCCTTCTAGTCCTTACCGATTTTTTCTCAAAATGGGTAGAGGCGGACTCATACGCAAGTATAAAAGACGTCCAAGTCGAGAATTTCGTATGGAAAAACATCATCTGTAGGCATGGAGTTCCTTACGAAATCGTAACCGATAACGGGTCTCAATTCATTTCCACCCGATTCGAGGCATTCTGCGAAAAGTGGAAGATACGACTCAACAAGTCAACTCCCAGATATCCGCAGTGCAACAGACAGGCTGAAACAATCAACAAGACCATTCTCGACGGGCTAAAGAAACGCTTGGAGGCCAAAAAAGGTAGATGGGCCGACGAACTCGAGGGAGTCCTCTGGTCTCACCGTACCACCCCAAGACGAGCAACGGGAGAAACTCCCTTCGCCCTGGTATACGGCACGGAATGCATGATTCCCGCAGAAGTAGAATTTCCCGGTGTTCGAAGAAGGTTCTTACCTGAACGAGAGGAACTCAACAATGATATGCTCTTGGACGACCTCGACCTCATTAACGAACGCCGGGATCAAGCGCTCATCCGAATTCAAAACTACCAGCACGCCGCTGCAAGATACTATAATTCCAACGTACGGAATCGTAGGTTCAATCAGGGAGATCTGGTCCTTCGCAAAGTCTTCCAAAACACCGCTGAACGAAACGCGGGAAAACTCGGAGCAAACTGGGAAGGTCCCTATAAAATCGAAAAAGTCGTCCGACCGGGTTCTTACGAAATAGCCAACATGCAGGGCATAAAAATCCCTAGAACCTGGAATGCGATGCATCTAAAAAAATACTATCACTAAACAAACCAACTCGCAATCACTGAACTACGAGACGGCTTGATCTCCGCAAGGAGTACGTAGGCAGTTTGCCGAAAGGCAAATTCAGCTGTCCCCCCTCATTAAAAAAGGGGGGGGGAGTGGGTACGTATACTCATATACTCCCAAAAAATCGAAAAACTTCTTACCACACTTTTGGTGTTTTCGACTTACCAAAACATCCTCACCCGCGAAATCGCGACAAGGTCTTCGGAAATTAGTCGGCCGCTTGGGAGAATCAACCTTTAGCATCGCGAGACGTCACAAAAGATGCCTCAAAGCTGGTTTCTTCCGAGCAAACGAAATCTCCGCAAAAAGACACACACATGCACACATTAACATTTATTTTGCGCAAAATAATCAAAACAACAGCACACGCCACCAAGTCTGATGCTGATCACATCGAACTCATAAACGTCCTAAACAGACATAGACATCTCATGGAGATGACTCTCTTACATCCGACACAAGGATAATAGCGCTATTAAAGAAATCCGAAATTTTGGTCTAGCACTTCCGGTCTCCGGAGAGATGCTCGATTCGCATCAAACAAGTCGTGTAAGCCGAGAACTTTTCGCGGACTTTACATCGATACGAATCAGGAAGAAATCGCGACAGGAAAAACGATAGCCGGTTAGTCACCGCACAATCCTTAAACCGAAAGTAAACCTAGGTCTTGCCCTAAACCCAACGCTCTGGTCTCTAACATCTCAAAGGCATGATATCGAAAGATAGGAGATTCTTAAACCACGCCTCTATGTTTACGTTCGATACCTTCAGCACCCCCGCAGAGTTCACATCTCGCGGAAGAACTCTCGAAACAGGTCTCGAATAAAACATTTCGCAATTGAAGAAGGATATGAGACGACAACTCATCACCTTCCTCCCCACTGTTCACGAATTCGCATTAAAAGCATTATCCGATTATCGTACCATAAAAATAAAGCCGCGGAGCGGCAGGGATTCAAAGCCACACACGGCCAGTCCCGAAATACAAACAAGGCCATTCAAGGCCGAAACATAAAAACATTAAAAAAAAATCTCTCGCAAGAGATCTAACCCAAGTCACCCTCAGAACTTACGCCCCCTCTTCAACCACTGCCTCGTCCGAGCCTGGAGCCGCGTCGCTTCCGTTCTCTCCGACCATCGGGTCTTTTCCCTCTGGGTCTTCTGAACACGTCGGAAGGAAGCACGCGGATTTCAGGTCGGCCAGGATAAGATCGAAATCTCCATCCTCGGCCGCCATATCTCCCTTGCAGCCGGACTGCCGTAGCGATCGAGCTCGAGCCAAAGTTCGGTCGCTACGTAGCGATCGAGCTCGAGCCAAATTTCGGTCGCTACGTAGCGACCGAGCGATCGTCCCGCTAGGTCGCTACGTAGCGACCGAGCTCAGCCAAGCTCGGTCACTACGTAGCGACCGAGCGCTCGTCCCGCTCGGTCGCTACGTAGCGACCGAGCTCAGCCAAGCTCGGTCGCTACTTAGCGACCGAGCGCTCGTCCCGCTCGGTCGCTAACTTTGCGGATTAGAAACCGCGGAAAACTCGTAGTAAACGTGTCGAGTCGGAAGACGGCCCAAAGGGACCTAAAACACGATTCGAAGCCCATCCTACGATTTTCCTAACCAAAAGCCCGTAAACCACAGCATGGTTTACGCTTGGCCCACAAGGAAGGATAAATTTCAAGTTTCCGCGGATAAATACGGAAGTTTTGAAGATAATTATGAAGATCGGGAAAAATGGAAAATCTCCATTTTATGCTATGACGGCTTAAGGGTAGAAGAGTAAAAGCGTAAACCGACCTTGGAGCTAGTATATAAGGAGTCCTAGGCGAGGAGCAGAATGAAGAACTTTTTTCAGAGCAAACTTAGCACTTAGAGCAATTTAGGCAATTTTCCGTTTTTGTTATTTCGAGCTGCGACTCAATTAGGTTTAGCCGTCTTAGGGTTGCTAGAACTAGGAATCTCGCCGACAGCTCTCGAGCCCAGGCTTATACCTTGTTGTAACGCTCATACGCAGATTCGGAATAAGATCTACTTTGCTCTCTTTTCGATTTCTTATTTTTATCGTTGTTATTCTCGTGTTCTGATTGCTAGACGTGTGGTAATTAACAGATATCCGGGTCCTCTGGGAAATTAGGGTTTTCTTAGTTTCCTTATTTAAACGGAAATCGACAGTGTGAATTTCGGTTCCCACAGAAGGCATCGAAGTTGGGAGTGTTCATCAAATTCAAGGAGCATGAGTTTGGTTGGACTTCAAGGCTGGTACATTTTTTGCTCTGTTTCCAGCTGGACATCAAGAAGAAGTTTGAGCGCTGTAGTCTTGTCGCTTCTCAACCTGCGAGGTTTTCACTGATAGAGTTTGATCACCTAACTGGGCTGAACTGCGATTACATCAAGGACCTGGAAAATCCAAGGTGTGAGGTTACGAAGGAGATGGCTGCTTTCTGGGAGAAGATGCGTGTTGATCTTGATACTGGGCCAAGTATTGAACAGATAACAAAAGCATTTTACCACTGCGACGAGTGGTCTCAGGATGATCGCATGCGGCTGGGATACTTTGCCATCTACGCAGGATACATCGAAGGGAAAAAGTTCTCATCGGCTACATCAGCTAGTCTTGCAAGGCTAGTGGTGGATTTAGAAAAATTTGAGAATTATCCATGGGGGAGAGTAGTGTTTAAGGTGCTGATGGATTCTCTGAAGGCAAAAGACTTGACGCAAACTGGTTACACTGTTGATGGGTTCATACAAGTGCTCCAAGTGTGGGCGTACTATGCTATGCCAGAATTGGGTGTTAATTATGGGTCTCCCATACCAAACAGACCGTCTCCACTGTTGCTGGCTTACAAGGGTGGCAAAAGACAACGCAAATGTTTTAAGGCTGCTATCAAAAAACAGGTACTTAACTTCACTCCTAAGACTTCTCAGACGACTTAAAGTTAAGTCGTCTGGAAAGTCTTCCAACAAAAATTCTTCTCAGACGACTTAAAAGTAAGTCGTCTGAGTGGTCTTTTTGTTGGAAGACTTTCCAGACGACTTAACTTTAAGTCGTCTGAGAATAAAATACTTCTCAGACGACTTAACTAAGTTTATATCTTTTATTTATTGCAGACTATCGGGAAGAACTTCGTTCCGAAGGATTTTGATGAAATGTTTCCAAAATGGGACGGAGACGTAGATGACCCTGCCGCGGATAACATAATTAAAGTCATGTTTAATGATCCTGAATGGAAGTGGACCATGGAATGATGGCAAGTCACCGGTACTCGCAAGGTTGTGAAGATGGAAGTGAGTCCAGGGAAGAATGAAGTGAGTCCCGTGAAGACGGAAAAAACTACAATGAAGTCAGAGAGTGTTGTGAAGGACGAAAGTAGCAGACCTCGGAAGAAAGCTCGTAAAGGGTCTTCTGTTTCTGCTGAGACACCTGCGGCGGGTAGTGAAGGCATTGGGATGACGCATCAGCAGATTGAAAAGTCCTTGAAGGACATATCTGATGCCATTAGTCTTGGCTTTGGGACGTGCCTTAGGGAGATCAAGTTACTGGGGGGTAGGATGGTAGCTGTGGAGAAGAAGGTGGGAATCATCAAAAAGGGGGTTCATCTGATGATCGTCAACTTACAACCACTTCAAATCCACCAAAACCTGTGCACAAACCCGGGGTTAGTACCAAAACCTCTCCCAAAATTGCAGAGAAGAGAGTCACTAGGCAAAGTGTTAGGCCAGGACTGATGTGCTTTGTTTCTTGTGTGCTTTGATGAACATGTGTGCTTTGTTTCTAGTGTGCTTTGATGAACCATTGTATGCCTTGATTCTGAACATGTGTGCTTTGTTTCTAGTGTGAATTTGATCTTTGCTGTAAGGGCTTTGGTTAATAGTTTTTAAACACACTGTGAACTCGAAATTGCAGAGTGAAAGTGTGAATGGGGCGAAAGCAGGACAGAAGGAAGCCAAAGAACCGAGTCTTACTACAGAACCAAGTTCCTCGAGAGAGCTCTGTCTTGTGAGACCTGCAGACAACTTACCGAGTGATGATCCTAGTGTTCTTATATTGGACAAACAAGTTTCCACTGCTTCAGATTTACTCGTTGAAGAAGCTAGAAGGCAGACAAAGAAGGAGACTGCTATGGTGAATCTCCGTAAAAAAAGTGTGCGAGAAAGAAAGCTTGCTCCCACACAGCAAACTCCTTTTAAGGGAAACAACACTGCCAAACAGATCATTCCAAACAAAAAGGTTGGCGGAGGCTATGATCCTTTTGCACCCTATGACAAGATGAAATCGAAGGAGCTCACTGCATGGGTGCAAAAAGATCCGTAAGTTGCTGTAAAAAATATGATTATTTATATTTGATAAAAAAAGCATCTATTTGATTATTTACATTTTGTGTTTGCAGTTCTTATAAACTGCCTCTGACAAAAAAACCACGTAGATGTCCAAGTCGATTTTATCAGGTCCTCCGAACCCCCTTAGAATGGCTGACCGACCATGTAAGTCTTCTGCTATTTTCTTACTCTTATACGTAAGGCATCTGTAAGTCGTATGTGAGTTGTCTGGTAGTTATCTTACGTTTGTAATTCGTCTATAAGTCGTATGTATGTCGTCAATAAGTCGACTGTAAGTTGTCTGGTAGATATCTTACTTGTATAAGTCATCTGTAAGTCGTATGTAAGTCGTCTGTATGTCATCTGTAAGTCGTCTGTATGTCGTCTGTAAGTCATATGTATGTCGTCTGTAAGTCGTCTGGTAGTTATCTTACGTCTGTAAGTCGTCTGTAAGTTTTTTTGACTTGTATTGTTTTATATGCAGCAAATGGATGCTTTTATTAATTTATTGAGGCAACGGTACCAAGACCATCCACAACATTCCAGAAGCGACAGAATCTGCTTTCTTGATCATATATTTTCTCGGCAGTGGAGGGCCTCCTACCCTGATTTTAAGAGCGACACTAGAGATGCCAACGATTTAGGAAGAAGACTCCCTGGTGGGGCGTAGAATTATCATGCAGGCGTGATACCTTCTTTTTGAAAATCTAAGAAGGTTTGGAGGGTGGATGTGGATGATATCTATGCACCTGTGAACTTCAAGAACCAGCATTGGATTGCTATATGGATATCGATCCTTAAGAGGCACATCCTCGTCTGGGACAACATTGTCTCTCATATTAGCCCTGGAGAACTCGATGAGGTAATGGAGCATTTTGTCACAATGATCCCTTATCTGCTTGTTGAGTGTGCGCTCGCTGACGAACAAAAGGTTCAATACACATTGGAGCCATACACATATGCGAGACAAACCGTTGGAGTACCTCAGTGCCGAGCAGGTGATTGTGGCCCCTTTACTCTGAAGTACATTGAATGTCATGCTCTTGGGATGGAATTTCCCAACACGTTTAACAAAAGAAACAGGAAGACCATCAGGGAGAAGATGGCGCTGGATATATTTCAAGAGCTTCCTATGTGCCATGAATGGGAAAACCAAGACAATGATGAGAACCTGGCAACGTATGAATAGATATTGGATGTGTTATTTGTATTTGAACTTGATGCTTTTGTGTACTGTTGTATGGTAGATTAGGGGACGTTAACAGGGTCAGAATAGGATGATGTTTTTTGTAACCTATCCTCATACCAAACTAGAATTCCGTAGGAAATTAGTTTGGTAGTGCAGTAACCTTTCGGAATATGTAATGTTTAACTTGTCTTTTTTAAATTGCACTGTCGTTGGAATTAGTTTGGACGATTTACCATAGAAGGTCTACAGAGAAAATCATAAAACATATAAAATTGTAAAACATAGAAAATCATAAAACATAGAGTCTACAGAGAAGTGCATAAAACATAGAAAATCATAAAACATAGAAAATCATAAAACATAGAGTCTACAGAGAAGTTCATAAAACATATAGAGGTCTTCTGGACGACTAACCAGAAGAAAATTCTAGTTAAGTCGTTGGATGACTAACCAGAAGGTCTTCTGGACGACTTACTTAAAGGTCTTCCACGTCAGTTCTTACATTGTGGACGCTTATGGCCAGTTTCTTTGCAGAATGTGCACTTATAAACCCTGTGTTGCTTCCGGGGTTTGCGTCCTCTCATCCTGGATAGCTCCAACCGAGATTGCCATCTTGATTTCTTCTGTCTCCCCGGACCACGCTTTACTTCCGGAGGAAAGCATGTGCGTGCCTCAACAAGTTGTCCAACACAAGGATATATATTCTCTGAGTATTCTTTAAACAAAGTATCCTTTGAGTAGACCGGCCATATAAGTGTGGAGATATGCACACCAGCTGCTGTTCCAGCTGCTATAGCATGAGAGCAATGTATTTTCTCGACTTGATAGACACCACAATCACACTTTTGAAATTCCAGATCAACATTAGAGTCCCTATTGCCACCTTTCACAAAGAACTTCCATCCATCAATTTGTTGGACTCTCAGAGTATACGCATTCTCCTCTCGGACAGCAAGCAAGTGTTCAACACCCCGACTATTTTGAGTTGTAAGACTCAAAGCATCTCATCTCCTCTCTTTTTCCAGTACCACCTTCCTAGCTTCTCCCTTATGAACTCCAGCAGGAACTGTATAGGAAATCCTCTTGCTCGCTTCAGTGCGGAGTTAATTGATTCAGCGATATTGCTCGTTTTTAAGTTCTACCTGTTTCCCTGACAATGAACCCTAGACCATAGGCTCACATCGGCTTCCTCCAGATACTCAGCAAGATCCGGATTTGCACTCCATATCTCATCCATGTACCGATCAAAATCGTAAAGTGTATGAGCATAAGCAGCACCTTTCACCAAATACAAGAGATGCTTCCCTTTATATTTTTTGACAATATTCTCTTGAAGGTGATAATAACATATTCCTCGGGTTGCCCAAGGAAACACCTTTTCACACGCATTTATAATGGAGGCGTGCCTGTCGGAGACTATCACCAGAGGATACTCATCAGATACACACTCGCCAATTTTGTGAAAAATCATTCCCAAGATTCATCATTCTCACCATCTACGATCCCAAAAGCCAATGGATATATCTGAAAATTACCGTCTTGTGCGGCTGCAACCAACATAGTACCCCCATACTTCCCACTTAGGTGAGTCCCATCCACTACAATGACCCTTCTCTGATACTTAAATCCTCTGATAGAAGCTCCAAAAGCAAGAAATAGATACTTAAATCTATTCAGAGAATCAAGTTCTATAGCTGCGATAGAACCCAGATTTGCTGCCTTGATTTGCTCAAAATATGAAGGCAGTCGCTCATACCCGTCTTCCGCTGATCATCTCACCATTTCTTGCGCATATAACAATGCTCTGTATGAAGTGGTGTAATCAAGTGTCATGCCAAACATGTTCTTCATTGCATCTTTGATATGCTGCGGATTCAACCCATCAATGATTCCAACTCGATCTATGAAAAGTCGACCAATGTACTTCGGAGTACAACGTTTCCGCTGAGCGATTCTGTCTGGGATGGAACATGTATGAGTTCCCAAATACTTCGTTACCCAAAACGTTTTAGTCCCATGTTTCACACTTGCTCGGACCTTCCATTGACAACCACTAACACGACATGTTTCCACAAATAGAGTTTTCGTTGACTTGAATATTCTGAAGGAGAACCTACGCCTCACTGCTGTCAACCGCAACTCTGAAAGCAGTGCATCCTTACTAGCAAAACACTGGTTGACATAGATTCTGTCTGCAGATGATCCTTCTCCTTCACAACCATGTGCCCCTTTGTAATCATCAAAACAGATTTCATCATCTTCTTCCTCATCCTCGTCTTTAACCTTTCCATACTCACTATAATCCTCAGCATCAGCGACAACAGGGAAGTCAGCATCCTCCTCCCCATCATGATCCTCAGCTTCATGCCCCTCCTTAGCTTCATCCCCCTCCTCAGCTTCATCCCCCTCTTCATCTTCATCGCTCACATCAGCTTCATCCCCCTCCTCAGCTTCATCCCGCTCCTCAGCCTCATCTCCCACATGATCTTCATCCCTTTCCTCTGAAACTGTTCTCATCTTGCTAAAGCTTGATACACAAAGACGTACTTCATGCGTTTTAGTTATCTCGAGCAAGTTCTGAACTTGTCTATCACTTGTAACATGAATAGGAGGAAGGTCTGGAGCCATCTGTTGTAATGAGTAGGTTAGCTCCACAGACTTTGTGTTCATGTCCAGGTTATAATCCTCTTGAGCCATTGCAACAAGATCAGCATGTGTCGAACCTTCACTCAAAAATAACATTCTCGCTCCTTTGAAATGATCAACCACAAAATTCTAACATCCATCTTTCAACAACCATTCTCCATACACTGCATGTAACTGACGCATCATCTGAAAAAGTCAAAATAAAACACATTAGCAAACTTAGAACAAAGAAAACGAAAGTTTATTAAAGATCGAAGCGGACGACTTCAATCTAAGTTGTGCAGACGACTAAACTATACGTCGTCTGGTCAACGCAGAGGTTATTTTTGCAATTGACTTTGAAATCTGTTATTTCGGACGACTGAAAAATAAGTCGTCTACTATTGTTTGGTTAAAAAAAACTCCAAAAAAGCTAGACGACTTACATTTCAGTCGTCACAGGTTAGTTTTGCATTTGACTGGATTATTTCAGAAGTTTGACTTTCGTGGACGACTTACATTTTAGTCGTCTAGTGAAAATTAAAATAATATTTTTTTTAAAGTAGACGACTTACAATTAAGTCGTCATAGGTTAGTTTTGCAATTGAAAAAAAAAACTTCAAGATTTAATTATATACATACGACTTATAATTCAGTCGTCCACGAGACGACTTACATGTAAGTCGTCCAGGATTTACGAGGTTTGACCAGAATCTCGGAATAAAATCTTGGACGACTTACAAGTAAGTCGTCGAGCGGACGACTGCATTATAAGTCGTCTGCGTATAATTAAATATTGAAGTTTTTTTTTCAATAGCAAAACTAACCTATGACTACTTAAACGTAAGTCGTCTAATGTTAATAAAATATTGATAATTCAATTTTCACCAGACGACTGAAATGTAAGTCGTCTGGGAAAGTCAAACTTCTGAAATTATCCAGTCAAATGCAAAATTAACCTATGACGACTGAAATGTAAGTAGTCTAGGTACTTTTGAGATTTTTTTTGAAACTAAACAAAAAGAGACGACTTAACTTTCAGTCGTCTCAGGTAACAGATTTCAAAGTCAATTGCAAAAATAACCTCTGCGTTGACCAGACGACTTCCAGGTAAATCGTCTATAGCCAGACGACTTCCCAAGTAAGTCGTCTGACGAACAGATCTGGAAAAAAACTCGATGTCATACCTTAAATTGGTGAGATAAGTTCCTTCGCACACATAAAGCTTCTCCAAGCACACAGAATCACAAACGAAAGTGACCCACTCAGAATCGTTAGCTTCTATGACTCTATGAACCATAAAAATTATAGAATCAAAATCTTGGGGTTTTTTAGCTCATTGTGGAGAGAAAGTGAGAGATATGTTGTGTTTAATTCACAAGAATGAAAAAAGAAGAAGGGTAACTCGATTTTGGGAGCATTAAGAGCTTCAAATTGGTTGTTCATGGTGGTTGTGGTATTGATGACAATGGTAATCTTGTAATTACTTGAAGATGATGAGGGTGAGAGAGTAAAAATGTCATTTTCAAAAAAAATAAAAAAATTGATGGCATTTTCGTGAATTATATGAACTTGTGGGGTGAATAGGGCAAAACTAATTTTCAAAAAAAAGAGTGGTTAGTTTTGTGTTTGACTTTAAGTTGTAGGTCAATTCTGCAAAAACCCCATATAATTATTAATATATACCTAATTTATTTTATTGGTATGATCTTCCTACTTAAATGTTTATTTTAGTTATTTAATATTTTATATTAAGTTTAATTTTTTTAAATCAAATTAAAAAAAACATATTCTTTTACTTTTTTGTTTAATAGTATTATGGATTACTGATATTTCTTACTTTTATTCCATAAAACTATTACTTTTATTAATTAAATATGTTTACTGATTATTTAAATAGTAAAATAAAAAATAAATTATTTAAAACCCAAAATATCGCCATGTTATAATTAAATTTAAAGTCGATATCTAATCTTATAAGGTAAAATTCAAAAAATATTTTAAAAGATAAATATATTTACGGTTTTTGGTATAAAACCGAATAAACCAAAAACCGACGGTATATAAACCGAACCAAACCATATTAAATATGGTTTTAATATGGTAGCTATTTTTTATAAACCGAAACACCGAAAAACTGAAAAAATCGAACCGAAACCGAACCAATATCCGGATTGAACACCCTATTGTAGATTATAAATTAATACAGTTTTTAGTTTTAAATTTTATAAATTCTTCTTATATATATATATCAATTTTATATATATGCTTCCAATATGTATCTACTTTCTAATTTTTTTAAAAAATTCGCTTATGCGTTTCCATACGCTTCCGCTTCCATGTACCCGCTTCCGTTGTCATGTAGGGCATATCTATCAATTAGAAAACAAAACATCTCATCTCTTCCCCATGATTTCTTTCCCTTTAAAAGATAGAATTAAGGTAAAACGGAAGAAGAAGCCAAGAGAGTTTTCTCGCTCAAAGAGGGAGGAGAAGAATATTAGTCGTTATCTACAACATTAACACATTATTATCACAAAGTTTGTCATTACTATCCTGATTTCATTTTTGAAAATCAAATAAAAAATTAAACATAAAGATTACTTATCCGACGGTCCGCTCTGCTTTCCACGACAACTTATCAAATTCAAATTACTTATCCACGAACCATTGACATTATCATTTTAATCATCGACTAAAGCGAACGCTAGATAAAATACTTAACACTGGCATCTTACAGCAGTTGTCATCAACAAAACCCTTATACTTCCCACTTATTTGAGATCCATAAAGTTCAACAAAAAAACCTTGCAAAGTTGTGGAAGAAGGGAACTCCCAAAAAAAAAGTGTTCAAGTATGTGTAACGAAAGAAAACCAGAAGGGGAAAAAAATGATTTGAAAAGAGTCTGCTCTGAAACAAATTACAAAAAAAAAAACCTGTGTTCAGTTCTCCCAGTCTGTTGTCCATAAACAAGTAACCAATAAACCCTCGACGACCCAAATCTAAGTGAAGAATGCAAACATCATCTCACAGCACCAATACAAGTAAAAAAAAGGAGAGCATTTCTCCGATATTTATAGAAGGAACTAATTTCTAAAGCTTGGTTTTAAAGAACAGAGTACACACCATTTACGAGGCTCTCACTTCCAATCTGCCAGGGACAAAGCTCACACGGGTACACTGTTTTAACCGAGCAACGGCATCTTGTGACCTACCCACCATGAGATCGATGTAGACCGCTGTAATCGTAGCTTGTACATTGTTCGGTAGGACAGTTAAAGCGTGTTGAATGAAAGGTTTGGCCTGGTCATAATGCCCTTGTGTTGCAAAGAGGGCGGCAAGGTTTGCAAAAAGTGCTCCACGAGCTTCTTCTGGCTTGAGTGAATCCCGGGCATTTCCTGTGGAACAATCCGATGTCTCCTCACAGTCGGAACTCATGTTCATCCGCCACGGGTCAAAGTCTTCTTGCGCAAATGGCAGTTTAAAATCTTCCTGTCCGAGTAGATAGGCAGATAAATGCGCACCAGCTTCACCGGGTCTGTTGAGCAAGCAGAGAGCCTCCGCTGCGTAAATATGGCCTAAGAAAACATATATCTTTGAAGAATCTGGAAGTTGCAGGAGTGAATTAGCAGCTGACAAGGCTTTGATAGGATTCTCCAACTCCAATTCAACGTAAGCCATATTGGCAAGAAGAGCTTGTTTGAGCAAATGATTCTCTCTTCTACGGATATCCTTGTAAGCGGAGAGGGAGTTTTGAATTATGTCCTGGTTCATTCCTCCTTTTGCCTCCTTCAATTCTGAGTTGGTATTAGCATCGCCATGGTCAGACCATGATGCCTCCTTGGTGTCATTTATCATCACGGATAGTGGTGACTCAAGATCTGATTTAGATTCATTCATGAGAGACACATTGAGCAAATACATGCTATTAGAGAGACACACCCGTGCTAGTGGCAGTGAAAGCTTTGGCCATTGGGCACTGCCACCAAGTTCCACGAATCCATTCTCTTCCATCATAAGTTGTCTCCATTTCCCTTTCCCAATCACATGGACTCTGATTTCCGATCTATCCGAAGAAGTGTTTCCCCCTTCCAAAAGACCCTTTTGTAAAGCCAGTATACAGCATTCAGCTATACGGAGCCAGAGGAGAGGCTGTCTGCAGAAAACTAGGCTTGCCTTCTGGAAGCATTGAGCAGCAAGTAGAGGCTTTCCACAAGCTAAATAAAGCACACCGCAGTTGTAAGTGATCAACAGAGACTTATCCTGTGAGAGAGAAAACAACTTCACGGGATTATCCTTTCTTAGTGATGAACAATTCCTTAGAGCATTCAAAAATAACACAGAGGCGGCTTGATACTTTCCAAGCTGATAGTATATGCAACCAAGGTTGTTGTTGAAGATTCCTGAAGTCCTCAATTCTTTTTGAATACCGGAGACCAACAAGAGCTTTATAGCCTTTCGATGATTCCCATGAGCATACTCAAGCTGAGATTTCAAGAGGAGAGCCATAGAGGAGTCCCTTTTTTGAGCAATGTTCATCGCATGTTTAACTTCACGCTTAGCCAGTTTTACGTTTCTCGTAAGAAGTAAGAACCGGACTTTGTAAAGCTGCAACTCAAGCTTCACATCAACAGTCAAGATGGACCTTTCTCCTATTGTCTTGAGAAGATTGTTTGCTGGAATATGGCCAACTGGCTTCATTCGTTTCTCGGCCTCAATTTCCGCTAGAACATTGTCATACTCTAGACCTTCCTCACACAAACCACTTTCAGCAGCTGCTAAATCAGACTTCAAAGCATCTGAGGCCGCCGAGCTGCTCAGGAGAGAAGATGTTTTTGACACCTGATTTGAAGAAAGTTGCATTGTGCTTCCAATTTCCTCATGAGTTCCAAAACCAACACCAAAAGATTTGTCCAGATGGCCAAACACCTCCTGTAAAAATAACTACTTGTCAGATACAGATAGAAAACGAAACATATACAGAGAGAATCCATGCAATAATAATACAAACTGATCAATGCATTGCAAAAAAAAAAACTCTTTCAAGGATACCACTGTAGATCATTCAAGTGAAAATCGAGTTCCTAGCATCGAACTAAATGTACAACCTTCCCAACAGACTTAGCTATGTACAATTTTGCTGTAACCATTTAACTTGTATTCTAGTATACAGATTCAGATACCAACTGATTTCCCATTTCTCATGGCATTTCATATTAGGCAGGTTGTAGATATAGCATATTATTTTTTCTATGTGGCAGGTAATACGCAGGAAAAGCAATTTTTACTAGGAGAAAACCATCGACATTCCACTGAAAGTTACGGAAGCCAATAGAGAAACTGTTCTCAACAAAGAAAAAACTTCGGCTTGAAAAATAAGAAAGAAGAACATAGGGAAACAACAAGTTCTGCCCTGGAACATGTTTAAAGTAACAATGGCAAGCAGAAGAAAGAACCATGGATATTGGGTGAAGAAGGGGATTTGAAGAACAAACAAAAATTACCAAAAATTTCACAGCATCATGACAAGCCAGCGCACTATCCAGCATCAAGAAGCAGATTTGAAGTGCAATAGTCTGCAAAAAAGCAGCAATTTTCAGTTGGGTGCCCGTAGGAAGGAATTAACAGAAGAGATGGAAACAATACCTCGTCTAGCGGCTCAATATTTAGAAACAGAGGATCTAGAATGGATAAACATTTAGCATACTGATGCAGATGAAACCAGGTAACTGCCTGCAGAAGACAAGTGCACATCAATACTTAACCTTGACAAATGTGAAAGGCATAGAGATAGCTGAGACTAAGAAAGAAACATGGTGGCAATATTGCTGAGAACATACAATGTTGAGAGTTGTGACAGTACTATCAAACAGATCCTTTGACACAGAGACGTTAGATCCAGGGTTTACAGCTTCCAGTGGTTCTTTTGCAAGTTCTTCACTCTGTTTCTGGAACAAAAAGGAAGAGAAGAAGAAACCATCTTACAGACATTAACATAAAGACAACAAGTAAGAAGAGTAAATAACTTTTTCCTCTCCAGCATGGCCCAGAGATGACAAAGAAAAACAGCCCTTTTTAAAAAAAAGAATGTAGAGATGCACATAAAATTGGGAGAGAAGAAGTAGAGAGAACCCAAAAAGAAGTTACCTTGACAGTGTTAAGATCTTCGAGTAGTTTCTTGGAATTCGAGCAAGCATTTTTGAAGTACTCTGCAATTGCCATATTGTGAAGAACCTGCTCAATCAATTTTGAAACAGTTCAAAAGACATGGTTTTCTGAAACAAAGAGAAGAACAAGCATCACATAATTCATTTTCTCAAATCTACACAACGAACAAAAGGAAGTGTGGTGAAAACAAAGCTACAAAGACCATTTCTACTTTGCAATTGAGTCAGTCAGCTATCTAAGAAGAATACATCATCAGATAAAAGTAATATCCAATTTCAAACTCAAGTGTCTCGATCTAAAAACACGAGTGAGGATTAATATCAAAGGCAAACCAAGAGCTCAAGTGAGTGTCTTTCTTACTGTTGGTTTAAACTAAAAAAGTTCAACTTTACCAAACTAAACTATGTGATCTAACAAATCACATCTTGTATCTTTGTCCCCTTTTTTCAAAAATAAAGAAAAGAAAACAAAAGCAGACCTTGGGATCGTTCCGTTTCTTGTGGTTGAGCTGAATCAGAATGTCGATACACTCGTGGAATTTGCCAGATTGGAAATAGGAGAGAGCGTCTTTAGCGAGTGCACAAGTTACAGATAGAACGATGGCTTCGTCGCAGATTGACCCATCTCTAGCGGCGTCCGATGGTATCGAATCCATGGAGGAGGATTAAACCAATCCCAGATTTTGAAGACAAATCCCAGAACCCTAGAAACTAATTGGTGAAGAAGAGCGAGCGATGCACTGGCGCAGTTAATTGCGATGGGGAAGAAAGAGGTTGACACAAAAGCTTAATGGGCCCAGATTGGGCTCCCAACATCGCCTCAGACCTTTTTTTTTATATGTATATTTTTTTTTATCAATACTATTAAAACATCGACATTACTAATTGATAAAAAGTTATGTCCATTTTTATCCTCCTATACATTAAAAGAGAAGTCACTTTAGTGATTTCTGCTGAGGTGGCATTCATATAGAGCTTCTCAGAAAAACGTTATAATTCTATTAGCTGGTTTTTTTGAATTTTTCTTTTTTATTTATTTTAATCAATCGCTTATGTAGATAAGCCCAAAACTATTATCAATTTCGTTAAGCCCATATATAGCTAGGGGATAATAATTATCGATTTAGTTTAGCATTGGGCAAGATTTAGAACTAAGACAAATATTAAAAACTTTCCTTATAATTCAAACAGTAAACTTGCGCATGTTGATATCATATTAATTACATTTACTTAAAAAATATTATAATGTTTCTAATTAGTAGGGGTGGACGTTCGGGTACCCGTTCAGGTCGGATATTTTGGATTTTCGAGTATTTCGGTATAGAGGTTGACACCAAAGCTTAATGGGCCCAGATTGGGCTCCCAACATCGCTTCACACCATTTTGTTATATGTATATATTTTTGATTCTTCTTGTTGTGTTTTTTTTTTTACTATCAATACTAGATACTTTGTCCGGGCTACGTACAGGTTTTTCAAATAATGTTGTATTTAATATCTATATTACAATATATTACTTCTATGTTATAAGAATATAAATAGAAATTGATTTTTTTTTAATAGAAATTGAATTAGAAATGAGTAAAACTTACAATTTATTTTTGTACTATGTAGAATATGTATGGGGATGGTAAACAAATGCAAAATTAATAAAGAATTTGTTACTCTGTAGTTATTATCCAAAGTATCTTTTCTTACATATTTAGGTTATTAAGTAAATATATTATTAATCTCCCCATCACATATTTCTTTGTTATATATATTATTTATTTCATATTTATATTTTATTTATATGTAATTTATATCTTATTTTATATTTTGTTATATTTTTTTATGATTCTAATCTTTTTTTTACAATTTTAAAGTAAAGCTAATTTAAATACTCATTGCTTTAAATAAGACAACTTAAAAAAAAATTATATGTGTTAAATACACTGAAAATGTTAAATATAATATTAAATATAATATTATTTGTCTATAAATTTTTAATGTTAAATATAATATAAAATATCAATATATAACTAAATAATTTTACTTTTTGTTATATTATACATATTTTTTTTTATATAATATTTGAAAAATTAGGATGAAATATTTCGAAAGATTGTTTTTGTTTTAACATCATTATTTATATTTAGTATATATTTTAGGATGTAAATTCGGTTTGATTATTTTGGTTTTTGGTTTGATTTGAATAATAATGTTAGGAAATTGATAAAATTTGAGTTCATTTCGGTTTTCGGTTCCTATTTTTGGATAATTTTGAATAATTCGGGTAAAATCACATTTTGGATTTTGTTTTATACAATATCGAATAACTCGGATAAATTTAAATATTTCGAATATTTTATTCCCGGGAAATTACGAAAATTTTAAATATCTCGAATAAAAAGTAATAGAGTAATCCATTTTTGGGTTGTTCAGTTATAAGTATTAGTATTAGAATATTTGATAATTTTTGAACTAAAGCTAATTAATATTTTAAGGTGTATAAACTGTATTTAAGATATTCAGGTATCCATTCAGTTTTCGGTTTAGATTCAATTTGGTTTAGAATTTTCTGTTTCATCGATATATGAACTATTAATGTATTTGTTAACACTGATTTAGTTTTGTTTTTTTTTTTTATGTTATTTCAGTTCGGTTTTCGTTCTCAATTTATATGCCAAAACTTAATTTTTTTTGTACAATTTGTCTTGTATTTGATAAATAACTGATTTAGTCGTATTCTAAAAGCACAATTTTTATTATATTAAATTCCAATTTAAAAGAAGTAAAGATTTGTGAATTATAATATTATGTGTTTTCAAATAAGAGGTATCTACTATATGTATATATGTGTACAATGTATACGTTTGTAAATTCTACCGAGATAGATTTTAATCTTGGGCTTTGATTGATTGTGCTTATTTTTGACAAATGTAATTTCAAATAGTTATAATTACTTAATTGTTCATTATATATATAATATATTATATAATTAAAAACGATTTTACATTAATAATATTATATGTATATGTTATAGTAGATAATGACTTGTAAATAAATATAACAAAGTCTTCAAAATAAAAATTATAAAAGAAGAATTCTTATATATATATATATATATATATATATATATATATATATATTGTGTTTTTATCTGAAAATATTTTTTTATTATAAAATTTTAAAGTAAAATATAAAATAATATATAATTAAATAATAACTAAGTAAAAACATTTGTATAAAGATATTTTCTATAATATTTCTAATCTGTGAGTGTATTTAAAATTTCAATACAATAATTAGTATATAAATTTTATGAAATTTTTTGTCATATATAAGCAATTTAATGTTTGATTCAAACTTTTTGACAACATAATAACCTATCATGCCGATTTTTGAATTAATAAGACATAAATTATTAAATATTTGTCTTTTAAATATTTCGGCATGTGAGGAAAGAACACGTAGTTATGATAGTATATCTTAACCAAAATATAGTTGCGGACAGTGTTTTGAAACCTGACCTGGATCCACGGTTGAACCAGTAAACCTGATGGCCCCGAAAAAAATCCAGTTTTGGTTTTGTGAAAAACTCAATATTTAAAAACCCCCAAAAACCCAGTAGAACCCGAAACCTGATACCGGTTGAACCAATAAATAACTTTTACTTTTTTTAAAGTTTTTATTTATGTTTTATATTCTAAATTTCTAATTAAGAAATTAGGTGCTGACAAATAAAAAGTTAAGTTTTCTCTTTTCAGTTTGATATTTGTGTTTTTTTAGATTTTGATGAAGATTTCACTATGTCATTTGAAGGAAATGAAGTGAACAATGGTAGAGAGAATCAAAATTAGTTGATGTGATTTGGTGTTAGTTTATTTATGTTATTGACAATTTATTACAATGATCTTTTACTTTTGGTTTATTTAGTATTTGAAGTTTAATTTATTATTCACATTAGACATTTAAATATTTGTAAATTTTATGTTTTGATTTTTTTAGATTTCATAACTATTACCTTGTTAGAGAAAATTTTAAATTGTAAACTATTTTTTGATATTTTGTATGTGAAATGAAAATAAAAATATAAAAACTAAAGTTAAGTATTTTCTAAATGTTTTAAACATAAAATGTATACATATCCAAACTATTATTTTATATTTTAAAACACATTTAGAAAATATTAAACTTTAGTTTCTATATTTTTATTTACATAGCTGATATATTATTATATAATAAAATTAATTCATTTGTTAACCCGCGGTTCATCCGCGGTAGACCCAGTGATCCATCAACCCGGTAAGGCATCCGGTTCAGTGTCCGGGTCGGATTTAAAACTGTGGTGGAGTTATTGAGAAGTGTTTTTGGATATCAATATTATTAATATCATATATGTTCTACTGGTTAAAATATTATTATATACATATTTGTTTGCTAATATATATGTCGTGGGACAAAAAAGAAAAAGAAAAAGTCAAATAGCATATGCTTTCTCTAAGCATGAAACTAAACGACGTGCATTTGATCAAGAGACTCAACGCTTGAAACATGATAAAGTTTATAAGGATAGGTAGAGCAGTCCTAATTTTAGAACATATTATATACTACATGAGTTGTTGGTTTCCGTTTACCAAACATATAACATATAACCGGCTATCAAAACAATAAAACAATACGAGGAGTGAGTCTCTTAATGGCGATATATAAGGGAATATTAAATCATCTCAACCTTGCAAGAACAAATACAGCATTAACAATGTAGAAGATGGAAACGCTAAGAAGCTTTTCGGAAGTGGCCAAAACGATTACGTTTGCTCTACTGTGTCCCATTTGTCTGTCACATTGTTTAAGAGATGAATTAGCCAGTTGCTAACACAACGCAAAGAGGAAAACAACATGACCAATTCATAATATGCATTTTGGGGGAAAGTGAGTAATCATACAACGTGATGGAAGGTACCTTTTGTTGTTGAAAATCTGTGAAGGAGGTACCTTTTGTTGTTGAAAATCTTCAGTACCCGAAGTGTTAGAAAAGTCATCGAGTGTATTTGTTTGCATAACATTTCTTCAACATAACAATTTGGGAAGGAAAAGAACCTATTGAATGTGAAGCCATTGTGGAAACATAAAAAGCTTACACTTGGAGATCTTTAAAGAAGGGTAAAGATACCAATTCACTGAGAATAAAGCAGAGTAATTGAAAGCAAAACGAAATAAGTACGAAACGAACCCATTACGCAAGAAGAAACGCAGCGACTGGAACAAATTAGGATTCTTAGCAAAATCAAATATAGGGTTGTCAAGCAAAAATTAATTCGGGCTAAGAAGTATATACCTAGTCGCCGGCTTTCTTAGTATCATCAATCTTATCCATCTCGATTGGGAGCCTTGATTGATTTCAATCTTCTCCATCTCGATTGGGAGCCTTGATTGATTCGCCTTCTCTCTTAGCACGAGAATCAGCAGCGACCATAACACCTTAGAAAAAAAAGCGAGTGTGGTTGTTCCTCCTTTCGCAGGCTTCACCATCTGTACAAATTCTTTCTAAAACCCATCAAACTGAAACCCAAAAATAAAAAAAATTCAACCACCCACATGCTTAGCGGATAAACACAAAAGATCTCATCAAAGAATAAAACCCACATATGTTGTTTGGGGAAGATCAGAGGAGGGCACAACAGAAAAACCATCAATCATATTGTTATAGACCCAAAGCCAATCGTAGGCATGGATGTCTCGAAACCAATTAAAAAAAGTTTCATCTTTTAACCATAAAAAATCTTTGAAATCCCACAATTGAAAGTGATATAAAATCATAAGCGTCGCGGATCAATACTGGACCCGGCCATGGATAGCTTCGCTGGTGACGTTGCTCAGCGACGTATGTCAGCCGACTATATATGGAGGTAGTGGAAGAGAGAAGTTATGATGTGCACTGATTCAAGATGACAGCTGATTTTGATCCTTCTTGATTTGAGGCCATGGCTTCTATGGGTACATAAAGAACCAAAATTTTATGAGGATTAAAGAACATATTCTCTACAAAAGGATTTATATAAGAGGAATAACGAAAGGAGGTGAAATGATAGCTTGGCTGAGGAGTAAAGAACTGGAATGAATGATTGAGAGTAATAACTCAAAGAAACGGCTATTTGCAGAATCGGTAACGACGATCGTAAAGTGGAAGATGCGAGTTGGGCTGATTTAATTGGGGCTACTACGAATTATAGAAGCTCAGAATGAATAGGCTCGGGAAAATCATGCCTCGACTAAAGCATGTATGACATGGAAAAATAGAGCATTCTTATTGGAGGAATTAATTTGAGGACGTGGCAGCCTCACCATTGAGTATATGCTGCTTTTAGTATTGTGATTCTTGTTGTTGTTGTTGTGTACATGGTGAATTTGTTAGATATTCATAAGAACAGTTAAAATGAAGAATATAGTCATTTTATCATGTTACTTCATTTTTATATCATGTTACTTCATTTTTCTCATTTACTTTTCTCACGAATACCCACTTATACCCCACATGATTTATATTCTCAGACGTTATGACTATAGGTCCAAAGACATTTCTTTTATTCAGGGAGAGTAATTCAATTTGAATGGCCTTCTTCCACTCCTCCCAATCATGTCTTTTCTGACATTCCAAAATGGACCTTGGATCGGGATCATCATTTTCATGATCGATCTCTTTGGACACAGAAAAGGAGAACATTGCATCAACATCTTTTATCTTATTTCTGATCCATATATATAGAAGAGGAAGAAGTCGGTTAAACCGACTTGAAAGGTAAACGACAAAATATAAAGATAAACATTATCTTCTTACAAAATAAATAATCATTATCACAACACTTCCTCCTTGATTATCTATTTTGTATTACATAGTGTCTCGTTAAAAACTTAGTCATGGAAAAACCAACTAG
This sequence comes from Brassica rapa, assembly GCF_000309985.2. Lineage (NCBI taxonomy): Eukaryota > Viridiplantae > Streptophyta > Magnoliopsida > Brassicales > Brassicaceae > Brassica > Brassica rapa. The sequence continues at coordinate 7,137,577 of NC_024798.2, read as the reverse complement.
GACAAAAACCATGACAAGGGAAAAAGAATACACTGCCGTAATCTCTCCCTAATAGCTTTCTCGTCACATGTCAATCAAATTCCGCATTCCGATACCATATACATGTTTTCGGAATGTTGTAGTCGGAAGACCTTTTGTAAACAAGTCAGCTATATTATCGCATGACCGTACATACTCAATGTCCACTTCTTTATTTTTCTCGAGCTCCCGGACGTATGAGAAAAATCTTGGAAAGATGTGCTTTGTTCTGTCGCTCTTGATATAGCCTTCCTTGAGTTGAGCAACACAAACCAAATTATCTTCAAATATTTTCATCGGCTCTTTCTCTTTGACTATTCCGCTTGATTCTTGTATGTGGTGACTCATTGACCGAAGCCACACACATTCTCGACATGCTTCGTGAAGCGCAATAGTTTATGTGTGGTTTGAAGATGTCGCAACCAGAGTTTGTTTCTGGGAGCGCCAAGAGATCGCGGTCCCACCAATCGTAAAAACATAGTCGGTTTGCGATCGAGCTTTATGAGGATTCGATAAGTATCCTGCATATACAAAACCAACCATACCAAACTCGGATTTTCTAAAATGCATTAACCCTAAATCAACTGTACCTTGAAGGTAACAAAATAAGTGCTTTATTCCGTCCCAGTGCCTGCGAGTAGGAGCAGAACTATATATCGCCAGTAGATTAGTATCAAAAGCTATATCTGGCTTAGTATAGTTTGCAAGATACAAAATCCCACTGATAGCATTCATATAAGGTACTTCCGGACCTAATATCTTCTCGCTATCTTCGCAGGGCCTAAAAGGATCTCTCTCAACATCGAGAGTTGTACCAACCATTGGAGTACTCAAAGAAGTCGCTTTATCCATATAAAAGCGTTTCAATAACCTTTTCGTATAGTTTGATTGATGCACAAATATTCCTTCTCGGAGATGCTCTATCTGGAGCCCAAGATAAAACTTTGTCTTGCCGAGATCTTTCATTTCGAACTCCTCTTTCATATGAGTTCGAGCACTATCAACCTCCTTTTGAGTTCCAATTATGTTCAGGTCATCTACATATACAACAATGATCACAAAGCCAGATGACGATTTCTTTATAAAAACGTATGGACATATCGCATTATTCACATATCATTTACCCAAAAGATATTCACTTAAGCGATTGTACCACATGCGTCCGGATTGCTTTAATCCGTAAAGTGATCGCTGTAACTTGACCGAACAAATCTCCCTAGATTTTTCTTTCAATGCCCCTGGCATTTTCAATCCCTCAGGGAGTTTCATGTATATATCATTATCCAACGATCCATATAAATATGCAGTCACAACGTCCATGAGATGCATTTCAAGATTTTTAGATGCCGTTAGGCTCATCAAAAATCTAAACGTAATTGCATCCATTACCGGGGAATACATTTCCTCAAAATCAATTCCCGGTCTCTGAGAAAAACCTTGGGCAACTATTCGGGCTTTATATCATGTTACTTCATTTTTCTCATTTACTTTTCTCACGAATACCCACTTATACCCAACAGGATTTATATTCTCAGGCGTTATGACTATAGGTCCAAAGACATTTCTTTTATTAAGGGAGAGTAGTTCAATTTGAATGGCCTTCTTCCACTCCTCCCAATCATGTCTTTTCTGACATTCCAAAATGGACCTTGGATCGGGATCATCATTTTCATGATCGATCTCTTTGGACACAGAAAAGGAGAACATTGCATCAACATCTTTTATCTTATTTCTGATCCATACCTTTTCATCTCGGGCGTAGTTGATGGAAATCTCATACTTTTATGTTTCTTTCTCGTCATCTGGATCATCTTTATCTATGCCTTTTTCAGATATTTTCAGTATCAGGTTCTTTTGGAACTTTTTCATTTATGTCTTCTTTCAGACATCTTACAATATCAGGTTCTTCTGGAACCTTACTATTTTGCTCATCCAATTTCTTTTTCTTTCGGGGATTTTTATCTTTAGAACCCGCTGGTCTCCCCCTCTTTATCAGAACCCTAGCTTCATTCATTTTATTTCCATCAGTTTGTTCTTTAGGTACATCAAATCTTGATGGAACATTTTCAGCGGGTATACATGACTATTAAAACAACGGCATTACCAATTGATAAAAAGTTATGTCCATTTTTTATTCCCTTTATTTAGGAAGCCACATATTATCTTTTTATAACTGAATCTAATTTCATAAAAACGCTAACCACGATCATTTTGTTTTATCATTAGCAGTTATGTCACGCAGCGGTTTATTTGTCTTTATCATTAGCAGTTCTGGGCTGGCCTTGAACTAGACTCAAGCTAAATAATACGTCTAACTAGGCAGTGGTTTGTTACAATCAAGAACATGCATGTGGATATACAAAATATATTTAACCCTATTTCCGATCCATGCTTTTTGCATCTCCTATTTTTGAAAACACTTATAGTATAAAAATTTTCAAAAATAATGTTCACTCTAATCAAAATAATAACTTTATGCAGTTTTTATTATACAAAATCAACAAAACGTCAACCCGTGCTTCGAAAGTGCGGGTCAGAATCTAGTTATTATATTATTGTTGTTGTGTACTTGGTAAATTTGCTAGATATTCATAAGAGGAGTTAAAATGAAGAATATAGCCATCACAACTGTAGCCTTGGTGGATTGGACAATTTGCAGACAAATGAGACTGTTTTGTCCTTTAAAACGCGTTTTGTGTAAATAACACGCAGCAATGAACTCTGCCCATGTGCGCTTTATAGATGTATAGTCAATCTCTTAATTAGTCTATTCTATAATCATCTCTAATATAGTATGTGGTGATATGTTGTGATGGTCGCTTAATTTGACTGCGTGAAGGACATAAGCGTCTTAGGAGATGAACTTGTTGTCTTTGAGAAAGACACAATAAATCTTTCTGCCAAAGTGTCATCTACATCGTTACCTATTAATGAGAGTAAAAGAAAGTGAGCAAGAAAGAAAAATTTAATACTCAATGAAATAAAGATTTCATCCTTGTAAATGTTGGTTAAAGTGAAGATGAACAAAGAAAACAATGTGTAACCAGTAAAGCAAACAAATATGGGAGGCATACAGAGTTTATTAGACCAGTTAATGTTAAGCGACATAGTAGAAAATACAACATAGAGAATAGGGTAACAACATTTCTTGAAGCCATTGCGGTTGAGATGCCAATGGTGCAAGTTGTGCAAGGTTGAAGGTTGAGAACGCTTCCACTGTATACAAACGCTCCGGCTATCCTAACTCCTCTATCATAGACATTGAAAGAAAATTTTTCAAGTCAGTAAAAAGGCATATACAAGTAAAAACGCTAGACATTTGTTTACTACCACTATATTATACAAAAACACTGGCAGGACATGTGATATAAAATATAATATACCATTAACACATATGGAATATAGTAAGAGTATCTACTATACAAGATACTTTCAAAACAAGACACAACCATATGGTGTAAAATATAATACTAACAGTTTACATATGTTGTAAGCGAAGAATTAACACCATTAATCACATGGATACATGCGGATTTGTATAGGGCGATCTATATTTGTAGATTGAACTATTTCATCTTAACCTTGAAACTAAACTATTATAATCTGTAGAATAGTCTAGTCATATTACTTCATACATAACTTTCTCCCACACCCGAACCCATAAACTCATGTTGGGCAACAAACGAAGACAACACAGACATAGACACAGAGAGCTCCAAGGAGACAAATAGGAAATTCATAACTGAGTTTGGAAAACAAAAAATTTACTGTCACTTTACCTTTTTCGTTGTCTGCTGGGAACCTCTTCCAACCAGATCTGAAAAATTTACAGAGGTTCATTTGTAAGTTTGTTTAATACACGTCGGGATGGCTTAATCCAACCGAACGTACCTTGATTCGATGTTTTTTGTTAGAAATTCGCGCCGCCGTGAAATTAACCTAACTTTTCGTAGCCCACTCTGTCGGTATGACGCACACGTTGTCAAAGAGTAAAGGTATTTTCCTTCTCCATCTCCGACGCACACTCGATCCCTCCAAATTGTGTTCTTAGGGCGAAGCAACAACAACAAAACTTCAGTTTCTAGGTTAAAGATGAGTTAAGACACGTCTTTCATTTCCACTCGCAGCAGGTAAGGGTAACTTCGGCACTTTACATGATATTATATAACATATCGTACCCTCTTAATTTTTATGTGCATAGCGTTAATTTTTTTTTCTATTAAGTACATGAACCCAAATTTCCCTTGTGTATAAAGAAAAAAAAGAAAAAGAAATTGTCAGTTTATTGTATTGCGTGACTAATAAGCATATACTAGATTTTTTATTAGTCCCAACCAACGGGCATCAGCTAACTAAAGAAAAATAAATTTTGAAATACTGGAGAGAAGCTAAACATTCAGCGATACCTTTCCTCTAACCTCTTTCTAAAAGCTCTCCGTATACAATTTCGCATTTGGTGGCCAGCTGTTTTTTGTTTTTTTGTTTTTTTTATGTAATATATTTGATCCTTAGATCGATCTCAACTTTCGCTAGGCGATTCTCTCTTCGCATCCACAATTTTGAAGTGTGTCTAACTCCATAGCAGAGCTTTTCTTCATGAGTGTCATTTTTTTTTATCTCTGGTTAGGAGTTGATTCAATAAAGTCCGATCTTGTTTTGCTCGGAATCCCTGTTTCTTTTTCATCATTTTGCTCAGCTTATAATTTATTATTTGAAGAAAAAGTTCGGAATCTTTGGGGTTTTGGATCTTCACTTTATGCTTAGTCTTTGCTTATAAGGGAGTAAATTTTCACTTTTACGATTAAATTTTGGTTACCGCAGTTTAAGTTTCCCTAAAGTTTAAGGTGTTTGTTTGTCCGGTTGTGCATAGAAACATGAAAAGCAGAGTTGGGGTCTGAGAATGCGGCTCAACACATTCCTTGCTCTGTAGATCTGTCGGCAAACCATGGCTTAATATACCAGCGACTAGATTAAGATCTTGACGACAATTTGCAAAAGGCATCAGTTATGATATTGACAATTCACAATCTCGTACAAGCAAAGTGATGACTTGCTTTACTCCAGCGAGGCAGAGTATTGGAAAGGAGGAGTCAGAGAAGCGATGGTGATGCTTCAGCGGTGGGTGCCCGAAATTGCCATCTGTACTTCGCATGAAAGACACTTGGCTTGCGATGATGAAGCTTCGCGGCGATGGCTGAGTTTCCCAGAAGGACACAAGGCAATAACGCGTTTACTGAAGCTCATAAAGCTGAACCTTCTGGACTTCTTCTAATTGGGATATTATTAAAACCATTTGGGCCTCTCTTTCTAATTGTTTGATATCATATGTATCAATGCCCATTGGGCTAAAATGAATGAAACTTGTGTTGACAAAAAAAAAAAAGCTAAACATTCAACATAAAAACAAATATTATCATAAGTTTAAAAAAACAGAATTATTAGATTTTAATATGTGCTTTTAAAATGTATATTTATATTAATTTACAAAATTTTACTTAATGAATATTCTAATTGCATTCCTAATTTATTTATGTTAATTTTATATGTTTTTATTATAATACATGTATATCATCTATTTTAATAAATTATTTTAAAGTCAATTTAAAAATTTAAAAACAATCATAATCAATATTCTATACAGATTTTTTAATTTAAATATTGAAAACTAGATGAAAATAATTTATCAGAAATATCATTTTAAATTTTATTATATGCGTATATAAGTTTAGATTTTAGTTTTAAATTAGAAAAAAGCGAAAGCATTAATTTTAAATGTTAATATATTCATATTTTAGATTTGTGAAGAATAAGTTTTAACACAAATTGAAAAAGACATTGAGGGATTTTCCAAAAACAACCTAAATATTGATTCTAACCATAAAAGTAGCCCCCCATATTCAATCAAATGCAAAATCAACTTAAAGGTGTGACAAAAGTACTATTTAATCTTATGACCAAACAAAAAATCAGAAAGTTATTTTACAATTATGTCATTCGTAAGTCTACATGTAACAAAAGAAGTTGAAAAATATGTAGACTCCTAAGAAGTCTAATATGTAGACTTATTATGTAGTATACGTCGTAATTTGATTTAATAATTTAATTTTAAAAATGTATAAAAATAATTTTTGTGAAAATTTTAATTAATCATCGATATAAGGGTTAATATGAATTTTATAAATTAAAAGTTTATATGTTTGAACAACTTAAAAGAATATATATTGATTTGTTAACCATGTGTTAGACAATATTTATGGTTTAGCAACAAAATGTTCTAACATGTTATGTCTTAAAGGGTTAGATTCTTAGGGTTAGATTTTAGATTGAGATTTTTTTTTGTTTTATTGATTTAAATTTGCATATTAGTGTTGAGTAGTTTATATTTTGCATATTTGGATATTTGATATAATAATTGAGACTTTTTTGTAGTCTACGTTTTTTCTGAGATTAGTAGACTGGATATGAAGTTTACACTTTTTTCTTTCTTTTGGTCAATTTTAACATTTTAGTCAAACACAAAACGAACATATTCAACGAAGTCAAAGTTTTGGTCAAATGCAAAACTAACTTTCTGTAGACTTCCCGAGCAAACTCCAAAATGTAGACTGCCGATTAAGTCTACTTTGAAAAGTCAAAAGTTCGGTCAAATGCAAAACTGACCTCTTTTACGTAGACGTCTTAGTAAGTCTACAAACTTTTTGGTTTTTGTTTTCAAAAGTAAAGACGAAAACTTCGAAGGAAGTCTTCTTTACAAAAAAAAGTTATTTTGGTCAATTGAAAAACTAACATGTGCGTTGACTAGTAGACCGCTTCGTAAATCTACATGTATGCGTAGACATACAATACAATCTAATATCACGACACAGATCTGAAAAAGACGAAAATCATGTAAATAGTTTTTTCCGGTGTAAAGCTTCTTTCCACCCTTTACCACCGTCCAAACTCCAAATATGGGCAAAAAACATCAGACAATTCACAATCTCGTACATGCAAAGTGATGACTTGTTTTACTCCGACGGGTAGAGTATTGGAAAGGAGGAGTCAGAGAAGCGACAGTGATGCTTCAGCGGTGGGTGCCAGAGATTGCCATACTTCGCATGAAAGACATGTGGCTTGCGATGGTGAAGCTTCACAGCGATGGCTAAGTTTCCAAGAAGGACACAAGACAATAACACGTTTACTGAAGCTCATAAACCAAAACATGAAGCTGAACCTTCTGAACTTCTTCTAATTGGGATATTATTAAAACTAGAGATTTGACCCACGCTACGCGTGGGTTCATTTTCAATAAATGCTAATATCAATTAAAGTAAACTATATGTATTAAATATTTATGTTTTATATTACAAATCATATAATCTGATAAATAAATAATTAAGAAGAGTTCTTATTTTTAGAAAAATAAATATTATTATATGAACCAAATAATTAATAACATCAAAGTTTTCTAAAATACATGTATATATAGTAAAATTCAAAGTAAACACTAATATTTAAAGAATTTAACACTCTACTTTTAAGTATGCTATTTAATTATTTATATTCTTTAAACCATTTCTTGAGCAACATAATCTAACATAAACTTACTCACTCCCTAAATATTAAACCTAAACAATACTCACTAAACCATAAACTCAAATATTATAGTATTTTTGATTGGCTGTTTTTTTTTAAATAATATCCAACTTAATGTATTTAAACATTTTTATTTACTGAAAATTAATATTTTAACACCTAATTAAAAACTAAAACATTGTCGTTGTTTACTGACTTTGTTTCGATTTGTTGTTCAATAAATTTTGTAAAATCTAAGTTACAAAAAAAAATTAGTAAAACCTGAACAATTTTTTTTTTTAATTCTGTTCTCAATTAGGTGAAATTGGAAATAAGATATTTTCATTTAGGTAATAGTAAATATTTATATCAATTCTTTTGTGAATCTCTTAGCAGATTTTGTGATAGTTTCCCTTAAAATCAGTGAATAATATTTTCATTCACGATAGTATTTAAACATTTTGAAATTAATAATTTCATAATTTATTTGTCCCGGTTTTGAAATTACACTGTAGATATTTTTAACTTGAAAACTACACCATGATACAACTTCTTGGGAACCTATTTTAAAAATATCAATTAACTGAAATAATTTTATATTCCTAAACACTAATTAATACATCTAATATTTCTTAAAGTAAATTTAATTTCTGTGTAGACTGAAAATAAGGCTCTCTGATATTCATGTTATTCTGAAATTTAGAGTCTATAATTATGTTAAATAAATTAGTAAACAATATCACTGATATGATATTTGTGATTTTTTTTGGTATAACATAATATAAGGTAATAAAAATAGATGGAAGGCAATAACTATACAAAAATATAGTACAGAGTTTTGATGACACAAAAGATTATGTATCTGTAGGTTGATTGATCGTAAACATCCATGTTTTGTCTCTCTTCTCATTGTCTTATGTTGTTACTTCTCTGAAATAGCAACGTGAAAGCAATTGTTGCATAATCGTTGATAGACACGTTGATTACATCGTTAGCTACATCGAAGACCACTAATCATATCAGCTAGCCACACGCTCTAACTCACAACACGATACAGCTTTCTACATTTTAAAATATTTTTTGTCTTTGAAAACAATTAACCACCAAACACCAAACAATTAACCACCAAATCACTAACGTGCTTCGTATTTGGGCTTCGTGCTGCGTCGGATGGGGCAAAGAAATAAAACCCCAAGGCCCGTGAGTTTAAACGAAAGCAATCCGTGAGGCCATCTGACGTGGCAAAAAGCATGTTTCTGATTGGTCGAATAAACTGTCCTACGTGTCATAGCTCTCTGCTCAGTATATTGAGCTTTTAGTAGTGTTATCATTTGGGCCTTCCTTTATAATCGTTTGATATCATATGTATCAATGTCCATAGGGCTAAAATGAATGAAACTTGTGTTGACAAAAATAAAAGCTAATCATTCCACATAAAGGCAAATACTATCAAGAGTTTAATACATCATAATTATTAAAATTTAATATGTGCTTTTAAAACGTATATTTATATTTATTTAAAAATTTTAACTTAATGAATATTCTAATTGCATTCATAATTTAATTTATGTTAATTTTTATATATTTTTATTATAATATCTGTATATTATCTATTTTAATTAATTTGTAAGTCAGTTTAAAAATTAAAAAAAGAACATGATCAATATTCTATACAAATTTTTTAATTTAATTTAAAACTAGATGAAAATAATTTATCGGAAATATCATTTAAAATTTTATTATAGGCGTATATAAGTTTAGATTTTAGTCTTAAATAAGAAAATTAAGTGAAGCGTTAATTGTAACAAAAAAAAAGTGAAGCGTTAATTTTAAATGTTAATATATTTATATTTTAGATTTGTGAAGAATAATTTTTAACAGAAATTAAAACAGATATTTCTAATTATTTTACTAACTAACTTGGAATATAACGCATTATCATACTTTAAATATAATATTTTACTTGTAATAAAGTAATAATTGTAAGTTTAATATGTACTACAATAACTTTTAATGTACTTGGACTTCTTGTGAAATCTATTTATATACAATAATCTAACATTCATTTTATACATACTCTAGCAGCAACATCCTTCGCAACCTGAAATACCCATATAGTTACTTGCAAAACAAAAATCTAATAATAATCTAATTCGCTCAGTGAGTTGGGGTTACCTAACAATTAAATCACCCTCGGAAAAATCATCATGCATTACTAGAGGATAAAAACATTAAGAAAAACATAAATAAGAAATCCAGTAAACCAATCACCCACTCTTCACGAGAGGTTAGATCATCATCGATTTCCGAGGCTTCTCTTTTTCATTGGTTAACCCCACTCTACACAATCATCCACATTCTCGCTCACATCAACTCTAGACCCAAAGTCTACAAAGATGACTGTAGAAGCATCACCTTGATACATTGTTATGCAGCTACACAGTCGAGAGTAGTTAATCCTATCACCATCTCTATGTGTCCTTTCCAAAACTAGTTTTGTTATGGTCTAAGACTAGACACGTCACTCACGTGGAATCAATGACTATCATGACACTCTTCCTCGATCGCCGGAGTCTCACAAATCACTCCTTAATAGAAGTTAACGGAAGTGTGTGGCTACGGCTAATATCAATACAACATACTCAAAAACTATGTAATTTTAATTCAAAAACTATGTAATTTTACAAAAATACCTTTAAATCTAATTATATACTATGTGATAACCCGCGCCCTGCGCGGAGTGAAGAGATTAGAGATTATTAATTTGAATTAATAGATATTATAAAGGTACATTGCATAAAAAATGGTAAATATTGTAAAATAAAAGTATAGAAATAATTGTGCCGTTTCAATAACAAATTAATTATGTTTTTTTTTTAAATTTGTTTATATTTTAATATATTTGTCCTATAGGTAGTGTAAAAGAGACAATAAAAGTTATAAGAGTAAGCAAAAACTAATATACAATCATTTATGAAGTAAAGATAAAACAAAACATAAGCAATAGAGTAATAAAATCCTTCAGATACAAAATATAATAAAAACAATTAAAATTTAGAAAAACATCAGCGGTGAATAGTGTCTTTAGAACTCTTCATTTGCAATCCTAATATGATCCTTAAAAAAAGTGACAACCGATGAGAAATAATTAATTTAGTGGTTGTGATTGCTTGAATGTAGTGGTAAAGTAGTTTTGAGAAGGAGACAATTGTGAGGAGATATAGATATAAGGCATTCATATTTATATGTGTAAGACACCACGCATGTCTAGGGTAAACTCGACGCAATTAATAGTCACAATTTAAACCCTTATATTCGAAATCGAGATCTGAATATTTTAATTGCCTTGTTTATAATACTACACGATTTTTTGTTGTATTATAGGAAACAAACCGAGTATAAGAATTCGTAAATTAATCTTTGAAAGCAATCAGTGACAATCACTTGTCCTCTCACCAATTTGACTCGCTATGATTTTTAGTTTCCATATTATTGTATGATTCGACGTCTAATTTAATCTATATTACCATAAAAAGCATTTTTTTAAATTATGAATATAAACAAATTATAGTCATAATCGTATTTACATTCCTCATGAAACCAAAATTGAGGAAATCACAATTAAATATCACCTATTAATGCGTAATTGATAGAGGATTTGATGTAATTTATTTAAATTAAGCATATCAGTGGTATAACTAAAGGAATCACAGTCATATTCCAGGTTTTAACTATAATTTAGGTTGACATGACATAATTAACGTAGGAAGATCATCAATATCATGTGGGTTGTGATGCAAGTAAATCGTGATTGTTATTTCATATTTGATCTTTAGGAATATACATCAAACGAATAAATTCATCATACTTAACGTATGTCTAGAATTTATTTTTCATATAATTTGAATCGGATTATTATAAAATAAACTTACAATTATTTGATGATTATATATATTGATCGTTTTGTTATGTATTTTGTATAATGTTTTTAAGTTACAACATGTCAAACTGTGATTATCACATTTTATTTTATATAAGTTATATACGTAGGAAACTATATGATTCGACGTCTCCTATATAAGTGAGTTAACAATTACTATGTCGAACGCTATGTTATTAATATACATGTAAATAATACATGGACAAGAATGATGCTGAATCGTTTGATGATATCAAGCCACTAAGTTTTATAATGATTTTTAAATAATATTTTGAGTTAGTCCATGTCAGCCTTAAAGTCAGAAGTTGTATTTTTCATACTCCTAAAACCATATGATAGACCTACTCAAATATTAGTGATTCATCGATGAGTAATTCTAATTTGTATTGATTAATAATCTGTATAATATAACATGGAAAATAATAATGCGAAAACATTAATCGTAGACATTGTATTTTTGGTTAGTCAATAAAGAAGAAGCTTATAGCATATATACTAATGACCAGTGGCAGTTGTTGTAATTAGGCTAGTAAATTAAGGGTTTTTGAATATTGTTGGTAAGAGAGCTTTTGGTGCTGCATGCACGTAGGAAATGACACTGTTGTAAATCACACATGAACTCAAGGTTAATTATCTCTAGTGCTCCTCAAATAATAAGAAAGGGATATCACTCTCAACCATTGATGCTCACGCTCTCTTCTTCTTCTTTTTTTCTCTTTTTTTCTTCTTCTACTCTCTACGGCTCTTTCTTCCTCTTCGAGACTTCTATTTCTCATGTTCCTTTTTCTTTCTTTTTCTAAATCATGAAACCAAAGATGAAAGAAAAACTATATCGGTTGAACCTGATATCAAATTTAAAAGTAAGAAGAGAGGTGACTCACAGCCTGATATGACGATGAAGAAGATGCACAGAAACGACTCAGCCTGCGAAAATGGTGAAGAAGATGACAAAATTAGATCTACAATTTTAGATTAGGGTTTTGTTTTATATTTTGTTTCTTTGGATTAGGATTTAGGGTTGCCCAACAGAATTCTGGGTTTTTTTAATTTTAGGGTTCTTATTGTTCTTCTTTTGAAGGACTTTTGTATATTTTTGTGTTTCTCGTTTATTCATCTTCAGATCTGGATTCAGTTTACGTATAACTCTGTATAACTCAATATAATATATATAACTCAGCATAACTTATTCAGTAGTAATACACATGATAACCAGTAATACGCAATATAACTTGTAAAACTCAGTATCACCAGTAAAACTCAGTATAACTAATTTAGTAATGCCTAGTATAACGAAGTATAACTCAGTACAACTATGTAAAATTATATCATTATAACGTAGTTATACCAATTGTACATTGAAAATCAAAATTTAAAATTTTTAAAATTCAAAATTTGAAAATTTGAAATATGAAATATTGAAAATTTGAAATTTTTGAATTAAAAAAAAAAAACCAAAAAGAAAACAAAAGGGTAAAATCAGATATTTATATTTCATTAAAGACTCAATGGTAAAGGCGATTGTTTCTTGAGATATGGAGGCATTGAAGATGTTGGTCCCAAGAGCGATGCACTTTGCAGAAATAATTCAGGCGTACACAAAAGGTTAATGGGCCAGATTAGGCTGGCAAGATCGGCTTATATATATAAAATTTTGATTCTTGTTGTTGTGGTTTTTTTTAATCAAAATTCTTATTGTTGTGTATAAGAAAAACGAAGAAATTGTGTGTTTATTGTATTGCGTGACTAATAAGCATATACTAGAATTTAAAAAAAATAAAAATTTATTAGTCCCAACAAACGGGCATCTGAGAAATACATTTCGGTTAACAAGAAAAAAATCAATTTTGAAATACTGGAAAAAGCTAAACATTCTATCAATAGATCTCTCTCTAGACCTTACCTCTAACCTCTTTCTAAGAGTTATCTATATACAATTTCGCGTTCGGTGGCCGGTGGCGGTAGTGTCGTCGGTCCCACCCGCTGATCTTTTTTTTTTGGTTTTTGTATTTTGTTTTTTGTTTTTTGTTTTCTGTTTTTTTATGTAATATATTTGATCCCTAGATCGATCTCAACTTTTGCTACGCGATTCTCTATTTCGCATAGGCGATTTTGAAGTGTGTCCAACTCCATAGCCGAGCTTTTCTTCATGCTTGTTTTTTATCTCTCGTTAGGAGTTGATTCAATAAAGTCCGATCTTATTTTGATCGGAATCCCTGTTTGTTTTTCATCCTTTTGCTCAGGCTTATAATTTCTTCTTGTTTGAAGAAAAAGTCCAGGTCAGGGTAGCCCTCAAGCTTCTCCCCGTAAAGTACAGAACTCTAGCAATGATTGCATCTCTCCGAATGGTTTTCAAGCTCTTCAGGATATACGTGAAGAAGGAGAGATAGAACACGATGAGAAGACCGAAGAAGTGGAGGTTCCAGATTCTGCTAGTCTGATCGTGGAAAGCTTACCAGTGGTTGTGGTCACAAATGAGACATCAGTGACAGCTCAGCGACATGGCGGCTCTCAGCGAAATAAAGGCAGAGGTGCTAAGCGAGGGATAGTTAACTCGAGAGATTTGGTTCAGGCTGTGACTCAACAGCAAAAGGCTAATAGTCAAGTAAGGAAAGCTTCCTCCAGGAAGCACTGATGTCGTCAATCTTCGCTTGGAACATACGTGGGTTCAATAAGCCACGTAAACAAAATGCAGTTAATTATTGGGTCAATGCTGCTAAATTGTCTTTTGGGTGTTTGCTGGAAACTAGAGTGCAAGAGGGAAATTTTAAAAAGATTTTTGATACTACTTTCCCGGGCTGGAGTTGTGTAAACAACTACTCCAATCATAGGCTCAGAAGGATTTGGGTTGTTTGGTCCGATGATGTGGAAGTTATACCGCTCTCTACGAGTATGCAAATGATTACAGTTTGGGTGAGGTACAAAGCATCTGGTGACACTTTTTTATGTTCCTTCATCTACGCATCTAATTGTAGGATGGAGAGAAGGGAGCTTTGGAATGAGCTGGAGGTTATTTCTGGATCAGTGGTAGGAGATACTAACCCTTTGATCATCCAGGGTAATTTTAATGTCGTGTTATCCTCTACGGAGCATTCTCGCCTCATAGAAACTGCTGCGGATAGGGTCTCAATCAGAGAGTTCCAAAATGTAGTGCGCAATTGCGACCTGATGGATTTAGCTCAAGTTGATCCTTCCTTTACTTGGACAAACTGTCAGGATGAGAATCCCATTAGTAAGAAGTTGGACCGTGTCATGGTCAACAGCTGCTGGATCAGTGCCCTTCCGAACTCCTTTGTTACTTTTGAATCAGGTGGCGTTTCTGATCACTTACGTATGCACATACAGCTTCGCGAGGTGCCGCAAGGGAACGCAAAGTGTTTTAAATTTTTCAACCACACAGCCTCGCACCCCCGTTTTCTTGAAGTCGTTGATAGGGTCTGGAATGAGACTGCGCCACTGTTCCATTCTCGTACTGCTCTTTGGAGATTCCAGGATAAATTGAAAGCTCTAAAATCGGAGATGCGTGGTTTAAACCGTGATATGTGTGGTGATTTGCCCAGTCGTGTGAAACAGGCTTATGAGGACTTGTGTGCGAAACAAACTGAAGCTATGCAGAACCACCAAACCTCCACTTTTGAAGCCGCGTCTGATGCTTGGGAGCACTGGCACCACATATCGGGCATTGAGGAGCAATTTTATTATCAGAAATCCAGGGTGCAGTGGTTGGGTCTTGGAGACAGGAACTCACGGTTTTTCCATAAAGTCACTCAAAGCCGAAATGTGAGGAACACTATCAGGCGTATAGTCACCGATGATGGCAGAATTCTCACCTCTCCGTCTGACATCAAACTAGAGGCTGCTGCTCACTTTGAGAACTTCCTCAACGGCTCTCCTCCGCTCACTCCAGATATCTCTCCTGACTTTATTAGTGAACTTGTTGACTATCGCTGCTCTCATGAAGATAGAGTCATCCTCACGAAACCGGTGGAGGCCTCAGAAATTAAAGAGGTGTTGTTTACCATGCCTGCCAACAAAGCGCCGGGACCTGATGGGTACCCAATGGAGTTCTATAAAGCAGCTTGGCCAGTGATTGGAAAGGATCTCACTATAGCTATCCAGTATTTTTTCCTCTTCGGCTTCATGCCTCATAGTGTCAACGCCACCCTGCTGTCGCTGATTCCGAAAATTACTGATGCTGAGAAGATGACCGATTTCAGACCTATCGCTTGTTGCAACGTCATCTATAAGGTTATCTCCAAGATCCTTGCTAGAAGACTCAAAGCAAATCTCCCGGAAGCTATAGAACTTAACCAATGCGCCTTTGTGGAGGGCAGATTACTCCTGGAAATCGTCCTCTTAGCTACGGAGCTTGTTAAAGACTACCATAAGTCATCGGTCTCCTCTAGATCTGCTATTAAACTGGATATCTCCAAAGCTTTTGATACAGTAAGATGGTCCTTCATCGAGAGTACTCTACGTGCGATGAACTATCCAGATATCTTTGTAACCTAGATAATGAGATGTATAGAAACTGCAACTTTTTCAGTTTCTGTCAATGGAGAACTAGAGGGTTTTTTTACGAGCAGCAGAGGCATAAGACAAGGGTGCTCCCTCTCTCCTTATCTCTA
This sequence comes from Brassica rapa, assembly GCF_000309985.2. Taxonomy (NCBI): domain Eukaryota; kingdom Viridiplantae; phylum Streptophyta; class Magnoliopsida; order Brassicales; family Brassicaceae; genus Brassica; species Brassica rapa. The sequence continues at coordinate 7,121,440 of NC_024798.2, read as the reverse complement.
CGTCATCGTCAGTAATGTTCTGTCCAAACTCATCAAAAAAGCTGTCTCCGAAGGTCGTATTGGGTTTCATCCTCAGTGCCAAGAAGTTAATTTGTCACATTTGTGTTTTGCAGATGATATAGTTGTTTTCAATGATGGAACACCAGATTCGCTCCTTGGTACTCTCCAAGTGTTTGAGGAGTTTGCTGAAATGTCAGGTTTGAGAATTAATGTAGCCAAATCCACGGTCTTTGCAGCAGGAAGAGGGAAGCTTGTTCTTGAGGATGCAGCAGCAGGTTCGGGTTTATCCACTTCTGCGCTGCCTATCAAGTATCTTGGACTCCCTCTCACTACTAAAGTCATGACTAGAAGCGATTATGAGCCTCTGATAACAAAGATCAGGAACCGGCTTTTATCATGGATGAGCAAGGCCCTCTCATATGCGGGAAGGTTAACTCTCATCAAGTCAGTCATAGCAAGCATCACAAATTTCTGGTGTGTTGCTTTCTGTCTTCCGCAGAGCTGTATCGATGAGATTGAGAGCATGTGCTCTGCTTTGCTCTGGAGTGGTTCGCCAAATATAACGTCAAAGGCAAAAATTTCTTGGGAAGATGTGTGTTGCCCCTATGCTGAGGGAGGTCTAGGTATTCGCCGCATTCAGGAGGTCAGTACAGTTTTGACTCTAAAGCTTATATGGCGCTTATTTTTCCAGTCTGATTCGCTTTGGGTCATTTGGGTGAAGAGGTATCTCCTGCGTGGCGAGAACTTATGGGATGCAAAAGACACGGGTATGGGTTCTTGGGCGTGGCGCAAACTGCTGAAGTTTCGACCTCTGGCAAAAAAACTTCCTTCTGATGGATGTTAAGGATGGCGCCACTGCAAGGTTCTGGACTGATCTGTGGTTTCCTAAAGGAAGACTTATTGAGATTGCTGGGGAACTTGGCACACAAAAGTTGGGCATTAGTAGAGATATGAGGATTTGTGATGTCTTAAGAGAGGGTCAATGGAGGTTCCGCAGATGTCGTGACAGACATATTCAAAGTTTAGTAACAGAGATACAAACTTTTCAGCTAACACTAACTGATGGAAGGGATGAAGTTCTATGGAAGCGTGGTGCTAATGATTATGGCATTAAGTTTCATTCTTCTGAAACTTGGGATGAAATCAGGGTGCACAAGGACACTGTACTTTGGAGCAAAATTGTTTGGTTCTCTCAAGGAGTTCCTCGTTTTGCTTTCATCACTTGGCTTGCGGTCAAGGATAGGCTCGCCACTGGTCATCGCACTCGACGATGGGGTCAACCGCAACATTGCCTCTTCTGTGGCGAACCAGACGAGACTAGAGACCACATTTTCTTTGCGTGCCCTTATACTTTCACTCTTTGGCTAAAGATGGTAGGGAATTTATTTGGGACAGATCCGGATCCAGACTGGGACATCACTCTGTCTACAATGCTGTCCAGAGCATACGACCGTTTGACGTTCATACTCCTCCGACTGGTCCTGCAAGTCACCATTTATTTCATCTGGCGTGAACGCAACGAGAGAAAGCACGATACGAGCCATAAGACAGTTGAACAGCTTGCAAAGTTGATTGATAAAACAGTTCGGAATCACATCTTCTCTACAAAGTACACTCTCAGCCTGCGACTGCAAGGTTTAATGATCAGGTGGTTTGCAGCTCATGACACTGCAAATTAGAGTTTTCAATTTTTTTCAGAGATAGTTATATGAACTACTCATAGTTTTACATATACTCATATATTCTTTTAGCGATGATCAATAAATTTAAAATTTCATCAAAAAAAAAAGTTTGGAATCTTTGGGATTTGGATCTTTACTGTATGCTTAATCTTTGCTTATAAGGGAGTAAATTTTCACTTTTACGATTAACTTTTGGTTTTAGTAGTGTAAATTTTCCTAAAGATTAAGGTGTTTGTTTGTATGGTTGTGCATAGAAACAGGAAAAGCAGAGTTGAGGTCTGAGAAGGCGTCTCAACACATTTCTTGTTCTTTAGATCTGTCGGTGAACCATGGCTTAATATACCAGGGATTAACTCAAGATCTCGTAGTTGATTCCGACGAAAATTTGCAAAAGGCATCATATCGTTCAAGAAAAGTGATGCTTGCTTTACTCTGGCGAGGCAGAGTATTGGAAATGAGGAGTCAGAAAAGCGACGGTGATGCTTCAGAGGTGGGTGCTAGAGATTGCCATACTTCACATGAAAGACACATGGCTTGCGATGATGAAGCTTCACAGTGATGGCTAATTTTCCAAGAAGGACATGAGGCAATAATGCGTTTACTAAAGCTCATAAACCAAAACGTGAAGCTGAACCTTTTGGACTTCTTCTAATTGGGCTATTATTAATACCATCTGGGCCTCCCTTTATCATCGTTTGATATCATATGTATCAATGTCCATTGGGCTAAAATGAATGAAACTTGTGTTGATAAAAAAAAGCTAAACATTCCACATAAATACAAATATTATCACGAGTTTAATAAAGCATAATGTATTAATTTTTTTTTGTCATCATTTTAATATGTGCTTTTAAAACGTATATTTGCTGTAAAAAAAAACGTATATTTATATTTATTTACAAAATCTTACTTAATGAATATTCTAATTGCATTCATAATTTATTCACGCTAAGTTTTATATATTTTATTATAATATGTGTATATTATTTATTTTAATTAATTTTTAAGTAAATTTAAAATTAAAAAACAATCATAATCAATATTCTATACAGATTTGCTAATACCAACCCAAATATTCAAGTTAAAGCTAAAAGTGTATCCCACTTCCAGTCAAATGCAAAACCAACCTAAAGGAGTAGTAAAAATACTATTTAACCCTTATGACCAAAAAAAAACAGAAATCTATTTTACGTTTTATCCTGCGTAGGTCTACACGTAATAAAAGAAGTCTACATATATATAGACCTCCTACGAAGTCCACGTTGTGGACTTATTTTGTAGTCTACACCCTAATTTAAAAATGTATAAAAATAATTATTGTGGTATTTTTAACTAATCATCAATTTAATAGATAATATGATGTAAATAAATTAAATTTTTTTATAATTAAACAGTTTTAAAGAATATATACTAATTTGGTTACCATGTGTTAGACAATCTTCATAGTTTAGAAACAAAAGGTTCTAACATGTTATGTCTTTTAGTGGTTAATTTCATACGGCTAGATTTTAGCTTTTTTTTTGTTTTATTGACTTAAATATGCATTTTAATGTTTAATAGTTTATATTTTGTATAATTTTGATATTTGATACAATAATTGAGATTGATTACCAAGCAAAACAATTAGGGTTTGAGATTTGTGGTTTAGGGTTTCGTAGACCTACAATAAAGTCTATTTAGCTCGAGACATCTTTTTCGGTCTATTTTATTGGTGTTTACAAAAAAGTCTTTAATTTTAAATAAAATTTACATATTTATGAATAAGAATGTTAAATAATATATGATAACTATTAAAAAAAATTTTAGTATATCATATATTAAGTTTTGTAAATAATAAAGGGAAAAGGAAAAAAATCTTTGTAGACTTACAAAGAACACACACCAAAGTTAACCTAACCGGATTTAACCAATATAATTTTAACCTAATCAAATTTAAACCAAACTTTTTTTAACCTAACCAAGTTATCCAGAATATAAATTCGAATTGTTAAGTTTTTTGGGTTAAAAAAATCCTAATCCACACTGTTCTCTCTCATGGTGATTTTCGGGGAGATTTCCAGCGAACTCTAGCCACACCGTTTCCGCCGCTTAAACTAGTCGCCGTCCGCTCCGTCGCTCTGGTAAGTTAAATGTCTTCGGCTTTGTCCGCTCCGTCGCTAAAAAGTAACTACCTTTACCTTTTTTCTTTTTTAGATCTGAGCCAGCGACTTCTAACGAACGGTGCTTCTCATCCAATTCTCTGCTTCCGGACAGTCTCACGGCTTCTACTCTAGCCGGCAAACGAACTGTGCTTCATCTTTCCAGCAAACGAACGGTACCTCATCTCTCTATGTCTTCTCTCGTTTAACTAATAACCTAACTAGTTGACTTATCTCAATAAGCATGTAACCTCTCTCTTAGTTTGTTAACTAACCTATTAGTTTCTTCTCTAATCCATTTTCTGCTTCCGGTCAGTCTACATCAAGGTAGACTGCATTGTTGATATGTAGACATCTTTTTTGAATTGTTCTCTACTGTTGTTGGCTTCATTTTGAATTGTAGACTTCTCACTATAACTTCATTTTGAATTGTAGACTTTTGTTGTAGACTTCATTTTGAATTGTAGACTTTTCGTGTAGACTTCTTTTATTCGTTTGCAGACTTCTGTTGTATAATTCTTTGTTTGTGCTTTTTTGCTGCAGGTTTCAAAATGGATAAGCTTGATTTTCAACAGAGGCTGTATACTGTAGGCCAGGAACCTTTTTCGACTAAAAGCATTGCCTACTACAGCGATGACAGCAAGCTCTTCCATGTTCTTAAAGAAGCACTCGAGGCAGATGAATGGGAGGAGCTCAAGAACTCGAGATTAGGAGTGTTCTTAAAGTTTCAGGAAATGAAGTTTGGATGGGCTTCAAGGCTGATGCACTATATACTTTGTTTTCAGCTTGAGTGCAAGAAGAAGTATGAGTTGTGGAGGCTTGTAGGTGTTCAACCAGTGAGGTTTTCTTTGCATGAATTTGAAGAGATAACTGGCCTGAACTGCAGGTATGTGAAGAATCTCGAGAATCCATTGGTTGAGGTAACAGATGACACGAAAGCATTTTGGGGGCAGATGGGAGTGAATTTCTACCAGGGGCCAAGTATTGATGAATTAATTGCAGCGTGTCAAATGTGCAGAACATGGTCTCGAGATGATCGACTGCATTTAGGGTATCGAGCCATCTACGCTGGCTTCATTGAAGCACCAAGAACCTCGTCACCCACACGGGCTAGCATAGCTAGGTTAGTGATGGATATAGATGCTTTTGAAGATTATCCGTGGGAAGAGTAGCGTTTAAATTCTTAATGGAGTCGGTGAAGGGTGTAGACTTGACAAAGACGTATGCTATTGCAGGCTTTGTTCCGGTTCTCCAAGTATGGATCTACAATTGTCTCCCTGAATTTGCAGCTTGGTTTGGCCAAGCTATAGAAGGTTCCCCGACCCCACCTCTACTTGCCTTCTTAGGTGCCAAAGGCAAGAGAAATCTCCAGGAGAATATGCTGAAACATGTATGCTTCATATGTTTATATATGTATTAATTTGATTTAAAGTAGTTTTATACTAATTTAATAGTTTTATCTTCTGCGGACTAAACATTCCGGGTTCCCACTGGAACTCTGGGTCCTATATATAAAATCTAAGGAAGAACCTCCGAGTACTTGTATGGCCTCCGGGTTCCAATATGATCTCAGGATCTAATAAAAACCTCTGGGTTCCCATAAAGCCTCAGGGTCCCAAACGTGATCTCATGATCCAGAGAAAAACCTCCAAGTTCCCAGATGACCTTCGGGTCCTTATGCGACCTCCGGGCTACAAAAGCGACCTCCGAGGTTCCAGAATCCATATTTCAAAAAGCCTATAGTCTACGAGTTCAAAGGAAATCTTGCAGGCCCTAGCTGTAACCTTCGAGTTCCCTAACGACTTTAGGTCCTTGCGTGATCTCCAGAAACTACCTCTGGGTTATAAAAGCGACTTCTGGATCCTCTCTTCATTTTCTAGTTCTAAGGCAAGACCCGAGTTCGATCCATTCCAAGGGCCCCAACGCCTGAATCTACGGATCTGAAAGAAACGATCTGCTATCTCCCAAAAGAGAATCACCAATGAACCTGTCTTGAAGACAAGTCTGGTAAACAGCTAAGAGATCCGCTATGCGGAAATTAAATCAAGATAGTCCGAAAAATATTCTCTTATAAAGAGAAAGGGCCACAACAGGGCCATTGTTTAAAAGGTGTATAGGCCACAATGGACCAAAGTTCAAACAAAAGCCATTGTTCAGAAAAATGGAAATTAGAAGAAACAGAGACATAAGCTTAGGTCGGAGACCCTCTTGGCTTGACAGGTGATATACCATGATTTTCACCCGCTTTTATACATGGTATATAAAGGTTTTAAGATGTATTAATCATGTTTTAGAGTCTTTTCAAAGCAAATACAGGTCTATTCACCTGATTGAAGGAAAAGATACTTTTGGGACAATTTGGAATGCTTTTACGCAAGGAAAATCGATCGACGTTAGAAGAGCAACATCGGTCGATCTTAATCACTTATTAACGATCGACATACAGTCTTGTGCATCGATCGATACGCAGTCACACAGATGAAATCACACACTAAAAGATTTCATTTCCCAGAAGATCTATTACTTACAACTTAAGTCCCTGGCCGCCTGTTAGGCTATATGTACTAGGGTTTTGTATCATTTCTAGGCAGACACTTGCAAAAGACCTAGTTTGGAAAAATGAGCATTTTGGCTACCATTAGGAGAGCTTAGGATTGGAGAGATAGATCTGAGACTGCAAAACAGAGAAGATCTTGAACTCCTTTATTTCTATTACTCTATCTATTTTTGTTCTATGTTTCATTTGAGTTTATTTCACACCATCATGACTTTGTCTCTCATGAATATGTTTGAGTAAACCAATTGTTAGATTTAGGTTTCTCACCATGGTTGAAAATATGTACTGCTAATATGACTGTTAAAAAGGTGTTTTGATTGTTCTTTCATTGCTTATGAACTTAATGCTAAAATTGAGATTGATCAGCTTTATTTTAGATCCTAGGATTAATTGAGTCCGACTAACCGTTTCCCCTCAATACCTGAACCCATTTGCGTGATCTAACTGACTCAGGCGCAACGACAGTTGGTCTGAGAAGGTTAGAGAACAAGTTAAACCCGTTCGCAAAACTCACTAGAATAACCGTCGATCGACGCAACTATCGTTCTGTCGGTCGATCGTTACAAAGGTGTATCGGTCGATGTACGTAAAGTCACATCGATCGACACTTTCTCGAGATCAAAATACGACAGTTGAGATCCGAGATCTAGTGAAGATAACCTATCCGGTTAAATCAACGTTTAGTTCAAGAACCATTGAACCCTTTAGTCTAAACTAAGTGCATACATTTTACACCTGAGAGTTACCTGGATCTAGCTACTTTCCCAATCTTGAAACCACTTCGATTCAATCTATTGAATCACTGTTGTTTTCGATTTATCATTTATTGCTTTTAAAACTATTAAAACCTTTCAGTCTATATTCATTTCTAATTATTTAAGTCTGTTGAGTAATCCTAGAGTCTCTGTGGATTCGATCCCTAAGTACTACATCTGAACCTCTTTTGATGAGAGTAACACTCTTAAGGGTAATTTGAGTTATATCAAGTTTGGCGCCGTTGCCAGGGAGTCTTTCTTATTACCATTAGATTTAATTTAGAATTTAGTATAGACTTGTTACGAAAATCTTGCTAACGTTTTCTTTCTTAATCTGTTATTCAGACACAAAGAATGGAGAACATAGAGCGCGACCAACCATCGATCGACGGGAATACGTTTCCATCGAGCGACGATGAGTCGGAGGAATCGACCGATACGGAGTCACCAACATCGATCGATACCGCCCAGCCGGAAGCAGGTAAGTATTCTCTTACCAAGCCCGCTAATGAGAAAGTAGTCCAAACTGAACTAAATGGTCAAACGAGCAATGAAACTGGCCAAACTAAACAGGGGACTTAAATCCCTGTTAAGGAAAATTCCACCTTAACTAAAGGTGAAGATATAAAATTGTCCATACAAGACTACCTTGATCCTGGTAGGACCTATTCCAATAGGTCCGCTATTAAAATACAAGGAGACTATACCAAGAAATCTAAGTTTAACGCAGATTATTACCGTATGGTTCGTCAAAACCCATTCCGTGGATCCCTTCCAGAACACCCACAAGATCATATTGAGACTTTGGAAGAATTAATACCAGATGAATATGATCGTTGCAAACTATTCTCATTCTCCCTAGAAGGAGAAGCCCTCAGGTGGTTGAACTGTTTAGCAACAGGATCACTTACTTGTTGGCAAGAGATTAGAAGAGCTTTCCTTAGAGAATTTTTCACTGATGAACGCTACTGGGAAGTAAGAAAACAAATTTCTACATTTCGCCAAGGTCCACGCGAATCATTTAAAAATGCTTGGGGAAGATTCAGAGGCTATGAACTTGAATGTCCCCATCATGGTTATTCAGAACCACAACTTCTTAACATCTTTTATGGAGGTGTTAATTTGAGCTACAAAACCATACTCGATACAGCGAGTGATGGAAATTTCATCACTAGGAATCGCGAAGGAGCTAGATGCCTTATCAAGAATATGACAACGGGAAGGTCCTATGAAAAAATGGATGAAGAAATAGAGAAAACTACAAATCCAAAGGACAATTCTGATTTATTAGAAATTAAGATTTCCCTTAAAACCCTTCATTCCTTTCTTCAAAACAAACACCGATCTGATATAGCCCAGATCGACGAAAACGCTCTGTCTGACACCGATGATTATTCGGATGAAGAAACTAACCGCTCTGATCCTTCCTCTGTTTTTCATGTCGAGAGCTTTACCCAAGCTTATGACACTGCTTTAAAATCACGTACCGGAAGAGAAAGGTTCAATATCAGACAAGCTCTTACTGGCAACCGTAAGACGAAATCGTAGTTTTACGGAAAGATAAATATGGTTTACGGAGAATTGATGGAAAAAACAGATTCTTTAGGAGAACTAATCCGAAAATTAGAAGGTCAAGTAGCTGAGATAGCAACTGCAATAAAGAGAGATGCTGGATGTCTTCCCGGAAGGACTGATCTAAACCCAAGACGTCAAGTCAGTGCCGTAATACTGCGCAGCGGGAAAAACCTCGCAGCAGGCACGAGGAATAATTCAGATATAGGAAAACCTGACGATGCCGATGAGACCGGGAAAAGCAACTCTCATCCTATTTTTCTTGACGAACTAGACCCAAATCCATCTCAAGACAACCGGAAAACCACCACTGAAAAGGCTAAGGAAAAAGCAATAGACTTAGAACTAGAAGAAGATACGGAGATTGAGGATGAGATCGATCGACAGTACGGAACTGACGTCGATCGACCCAAAACACCCACCGTCGATCAACAACCGAAGAAACCCATCGATCGACGGTCTACTCAACCCGAACCCATAATTGAAAGAGTCTATAGAACTTTACCCCCTTTTCCTCCTAAAACGCAAACTAAGAAATCATTAGAGAACGCAATCTGCAAGAAAGCCTTAGATAGGATTTCTGTCGAGATGTCTCTTAGCGATGCTATAAAAATAGCACCTTCAATTAAGAAGTATATAAAAGATGTGACATCTCCAAACTATCCAATCGCAGAACACAGTGTGATGATGATTTCAGAAGAAGTAAGTGCTATGATTAAAGGAGAAACTCCAACGAAGAGATCCGATCCTGGTAGTTTCGTCCTAGATTGTAAGATAGAAAACACGCGTTTCCCTAGATTACTATGTGACCTCGGTTCTAGCGTGAACCTTATGCCTTACTCTGTTGCTGTGACGTTAGGATACAGAGAGTTTATGCCAACTCCGATCACCCTGGTTTTAGCTGATAGATCTATTAGGGTACCCGAAGGAATTCTCGAAGATGTTCCCATAAAGATTAACGATTGCATCGTGCCTACGGATTTTTTTTGTGTTGAAATACAGACAAGAACCCAAAGATCCCCTCATTTTGGGACGGTCATTCCTAGCTACAGCTGGAGCGATCATTGACGTCAAGGAAAGACGAATTAATTTGAACATAGGGGATATCTCGATGACTTTTTATATGGAAAAACTGATTAAGCGACCTCTAATAGATGACCAGGCCTTCTACGTGGAAAAGGTTTCTGAGAATGAACGAGACTCTTTCATTAACATGTGTTCAGACAACCCCTTAGAAGATACCCTTAACCACGTGGAAAATGAAGTGTTTAGCATATCAGATAGGACAGACGATTACACGCGACTAATGGACGCTAGCATCAACGTTGCAAACGTAGAAGAAAATGACGATTCCGAAGTTGTCATCGATCGATACCTTCAAGATACCGTCGATCGACAACCTCCTTCACAATCAAATTGGTCTAAAAATAAAGCACCAAAGGTAGAATTAAAACCTCTGCCCAACGGTCTTAAGTACGCTTACCTTTATGATCAATCCTACCCTGTTATCGTCAACGCCAATCTCACTAGCGGAGAACTTGCTTTATTGCTGAATAAATTACGCAAGTACAGGAAAGCAATCGGGTATTCTCTCGATGACATTCCTGGAATTTCTCCTGATCTTTGCATGCATCGGATTAACTTGGAAGATGACGCTAAAACGTCAATAGAACAGCAAAGGAGATTGAATCCAAATCTGAAAGAAGTAGTTAAGAAGGAAATTATAAAACTCCTTGATGCTGGAGTTATTTACCCCATTTCGGATAGCAAATGAGTAAGCCCCGTACATGTTGTAGGTATCACTGTAGTGAAGAATTAAAAAGACGAACTCATTCCGACTCGTACCGTTACTGGTCATCGGATGTGCATTGATTATAGGAAACTGAATGCCGCTACTAGGAAAGACCATTTTCCCCTTCCCTTTATTGATCAGATGCTGGAGAGATTAGCTAATCACCAGTATTACTGTTTTCTTGATGGATATTCCGGATTTTTCCAAATTCCTATACACCCGGATGATCAAGAAAAGACAACGTTTACATGCCCCTATGGAACTTTCGCATATCGCAGAATGCCATTTGGTCTATGTAACGCCCCCGCTACTTTCCAACGATGCATGATGTCAATCTTTACAGATATGATCGAGGACTTTATGGAAGTATTCATGGATGATTTTTCAGTCTATGGATCAGATTTTAAGAGTTGCCTCGACAATTTATGCAAGGTATTGGAAAGATGCGAAGAAAAGAACCTTGTCCTAAACTGGGAAAAATGCCATTTCATGGTAAACGATGGAATAGTATTAGGACATAGAGTTTCTGCTGCTGGAATAGAGGTCGATAGAGCTAAGATTGAAGTAATGACCAGTTTACCCCCACCTAAAACTGTTAAGGACGTACAAAGTTTTCTCGGACACGCCGGATTTTACAGAAGATTTATACTAGACTTCAGCAAAATCGCTAGACCTCTAAATAACTTACTGTGCAAGGATATTAAATTCGATTTTACCCCCGAATGCATGAGAGCTTTTGAAGATTTAAAGAAATGCCTTATCACTGCCCCTGTCGTACAAGCCCCCGATTGGAATCTTCCTTTCGAAATCATGTGCGATGCGAGTGACTTCGCAATTGGAGCAGTTCTAGGCCAAAGGAAAGATAAAAAGCTACATGCTATTTACTACGCCAGCCGCACGGTTGATGAAGCACAACGGAATTATGCAACAACAGAGAAAGAACTATTAGCTGTAGTTTACGCTTTTGAAAAATTCCGTCAATACTTGATTGGCTCACGTGTAATAGTTCACACTGATCACGCTGCCATCAAATATTTAATGCAAAAGAAAGATGCAAAACCTCGACTCATACGATGGATTCTACTACTCCAAGAGTTTGACATTGAGATTAAGGATAAGAGAGGAGTAGATAATGGAGTCGCTGACCATCTTTCTCGGATAAGAATAGAGGATGATATCCCTATAGACGATTTCTTTCCCACAGAGAATGTTGCACACATAGATATATCCTTCGTCGGTCAAGTATCTCTCACATCTGAAGATCAATCGATCGATGAGGGAGATACCATATCGATCGATTCACGTAGTTCTACATCGATCGATGACGAGACTGATGTAATTTCTCACCTCTCAGATAACCAAGATCACGAACCCCCGTTTATTAAGATCAACTTCGGTTTACAAGTAAATGTTTCCGGTGATGAGATTAATCTCACACCTAAGGAATTATCACAACGGGAGGTAAATGCAATTGGTAGAAACTCGGATAACCGACCCTGGTATGCCGACATAGTTAACTATTTGGCAGCTAAGGTTGAACCAGACGAACTCAAGGGATATATGAGGAAGAAATTTTTCAGAGAAGTAAGACGCTATCATTGGGATGAACCTTACCTCTATAAGCATTGTTCTGATGGCATATACAGACGATGCGTATCCGAAGCTGAAATTCCAGACATTATTTACCAATGTCACGGAGCTGAGTATGCAGGACATTTCGCTGCCTTTAAAACGGTTTCAAAAATTCTCCAAGCAGGATTTTGGTGGCCAACTATCTTTCGCGATGTCCATGCGTTTATAACCCAATGTGACAGATGCCAAAGACGGGGAAAAATCAGCAAAAGACACGAAATGAAACAAAAGTTCACTCTTGAAGTTGAAGTCTTTGATTACTGGGGTATCGATTTTATGGGACCTTTCCCGTCTTCGTATGGAAACAAATATATACTAGTCGCTGTAGACTACGTATCCAAATGGGTCGAAGCAATAGCTTCCCCTACCAATGACGCATCTGTGGTTATTAAACTCTTCAAGAGTATAATCTTTCCAAGATTTGGAGTTCCAAGAGTAGTCATTAGTGACGGTGGAACTCATTTCATTAACAAAATCTTTGATAGATTACTTAAAAAGAATGGTGTTCATCATAGAGTAGCTACACCTTACCATCCACAAACTAGTGGACAAGTAGAATTCTCTAACCGGCAAATTAAGGAAATCTTAGAGAAAACCGTAGGAATCTCCAGAAAAGATTGGTCTAGGAAACTAGATAATGCACTTTGGGCCTACAGGACCGCCTACAAAACGCCGTTAGGAACAACACCATTCCACCTCCTTTATGGCAAATCGTGTCATCTACCAGTCGAAATGGAACATAAAGCAGCTTGGGCTACCAAACTTTTGAACTTTGATATCAAACCGGCTGCAGAAAGGAGACTCATCCAGCTTAACGAGCTTGATGAAATCAGACATTTAGCTTTCGAAAATTCAAAAATCTATAAAGAAAGGACTAAAGCCTATCACGATAAAAAGATCATATCCCGGCACTTCGAGCCAGATGATCAAGTCCTCCTTTATAACTCTCGATTGACTTTATTTCCTGGAAAGCTAAAATCCCGTTGGTCTGGACCCTTCACCGTAACAAACGTTCAACCCTCCGGAGCTATCACCTTACAAAATGAGAAAGGCCAGGAATTTACGGTGAATGGCCAACGAGTTAAGCATTATTGGGCAAAACCACCAGCGAAAATGCCCATGGTGCTGTATGAACCTGATAATTTATTTAATCAGGAAGTCGAGCTAAAGACGTAAAATTAAGCGCTGAATGGGAGGCAACCCATTTATTTTTATAAAAATAATAAAATAATTCAATAATTAAAATTAGAAAATTACATTTACTAGAAATTAATAGTAATTTTCGTATTTCTTAGTATTAGCATTATTTAATTTAGTAATTAGACTCTATAAATAAAAGGACATCGATCGACGCGACATTACTGTCATCGATCGATGCGGGCATATCGACGGTTTTAACATTAACTTCAATCGATATCGACCCACTTCCTCTTCCAAAATCAAAAACACAACCGAAAACGAAAACACCCACTTTCTCTCTTGATTCTCGACGGATTTCGTCCGTTCTTCGCCCAAATCCACTCGATTTTTCACTCTGCAACTGTTAAATCCACTCCCGAAATCAACATTCAAGGTATGCACTCGAAATTTTCAATTTTTCGAAAAATTAGGGTTTTCGTTTTGAGTTGGATTAGAACGCTTGATTTTGGGCGATTGAGAGATGTTTTTGTAGTTCATATTGCTTATCTAGAGTTCGGTTTGTGATTTCTATGCATTTAGATTAGTATAAACGCGATTTGGAGTTGAGTGATTTTGCAGGTTTCGCGATTCAACATCGGTCGATATGTACTTGTTCGCATCGACCGATGCTCCTTGTCGGATTGTTCCGACACGACGATATCGATCGATATTCAGTAGAACCCATCGATCGATATTACATTATATGCGACAATGCTAACCTCCTTTTCTTCTTGGTTTCAGATGAGCAGCTCAGAAACGAACGCGAGAAACAGAGAACTCAGGTCGAAAAGGAAGTTCGACGAGACTAGCAGCTCCTCCAACCCACAGCGTCATCCATGGCCTCGCCCCGAAAACATACCATTCGATGTTCCGGGCTACGCTAATCCTAAGGCAGCGATCAACAGGAAAGAGTGCCATCAGCGTCCTCTGTCCGATGATTGGGACGACTACGACAGCCTCTTCTACAATGCCTGGCTAGGCATCTCCATCGAGCCTACCAAGTTCCTTGACCGACCCATCCTGAAGAAACTCGGGATCGAGGGGGATGTTAGGGACATGATCACGCAGCTTGGACTCGGTACCATGCCCTCTCGCGCTTACGACCTCTACCCCGATCTCGTCCGCCAGTTCATGGCCACAGTCGAGGTCATCTACAGGAATTCAGCTGCGAGAGTAGCGGGAGATGGCACCTTGACCTTCTTCGCCAGAGGGACACGCTACAGGATCAGTATCTCCAAGCTCTGCCGCATCTACGGTTTCGATGAGAGCATCGCCTCTTACGAGGTCCCACCCTTCTCACACATTGAGGGATTCTGGGAGATCGTCGGCACAAGAGTTTGGGACACAAACAGTGCCGTGCTATCAGACATCCGCCATCCTGCACTTCGCTACTTACTACGGATCCTTGCAAACACACTTGTTTGCAAGATGGAGCCCAACAAGGTCCGAATAAAGGAGCTCACACTGCTTTTCTGCGCAGTGAACGGCGTGGTGGACTTGGTTGAGTTGGACGAGGATGGCGAGGTAAGCCCGCCGAACTTCGGAGCTGTCTTTGCCGCGCATTTGGTGGAGCTGAAGAAGAAGCCCTTCACCAGCAAGGGCAAGAACAAGAAGGAGACAGTTGGGAGCCTCCTGACCCCGATCTTCCAGTATCTCGGCATCCACCTCGACTCTCTCACCGCTGACCGCGACCACGCCTTCCTCGACGAGCAGCACTTGATGCACTCGCTATGGCTCGAGGAAGGGAAGCTCTGGCGCCTCAGGATCCGCGACGAGCATCGCCTTCTACCTCTACCAGATAGGAGGATCACTGACTTCGGCAACAACGTGGCGCAGCTTCGATGCATGCCAGACGAGGCATCCCTCCGCAACCCGCGGAACATGTCACGCCGACCTCCCAGCATTCGCCGCATCAGAGCTCGTGACGCGCAGGCACCAGCACCAGCAGCTCGCAGGGACCCATCCCCAGAGGACGATGAGGCTACTGACGAGGACACCGACTAGTCCTCCCATTTCTATCCTTCCTCCTCTTATTATGAACTTATTTATTTATTTCCGCACTTGTAGGATTTATGTTTTTAAACTTATGTTCTATGTTTGAGGATGCTTATTATTTCGTATGCTTGATTGTCTAAACAGAGCTAACATTAGGCAAGGAACATCGAGTTTGACTCCAAGCACATGCGAATATATCTGCGCTTCGCCATCGATCGATATGGAGAGGATTACATCGATCGATTCTAAGCGAGTAACATCGATCAATATGGAGAGGATGACATCGATCGATGGTAGTACGGATAGGTACTTACTTTTTACTCTAACATTTCTCAAACATCTAACTTGATTTTAACCTACCCTTTGACACTTTGCACCGGGTCGGTGCAATTTAAGTCTGGGGGAGGTAGTTACTAACACCATTTTCTTGAGTTTTTGCCAAAAATCTTTTCAAAAATAATTTTATTGAGTCAAGAAGGGGATTATGAACTACTGATTTCTACTTGAATGTCTAACCACTTTCTAGCACCATTCTAGATTTACTGACTGCAGACAATACTATAGATGCTAAAGTGGATCGACCAGTCAACTATGCACACTTGCTAACTTGTTAGAAAGAACCGAAGCTAACCTCCAACACTAACCTGACTTCACTGCTTGTTTTGGGGCTTGGTATACATGGGATCGGATTTTTCAGACATGTCTGGAAGGTAACGCCTGGTTTAGATTATTTATCACATTTTCTCTCTCTAGATTTCGACCCTAGATGTCTCTAAAAAAAAAAAAAAAGATCTAATGTTTAATTAGGATGAGTCTGAATAGGACTTGGTGGCTAAAACCATTAAGGCTTGATTCATAAAGACTCAAATAAAAGAGTTCGAAACGGGACTTGGAGGCGGCAATCTTCAAGGCTCGCTTTCGCAAAGAACTCTCGGATATAGGTTAAAAAGAAGTGAACAGAACTTGGTGGCAACCACCATTAAGTTTTGATTCGTGGAAGCCTGTCCAATCTTGGTCACTGATCCTGCAATGGAAGCAGACTTTGACCCAAGAGAGAAATTTAGAGAGAGAGAGAAACTAGGAACTAACTTTTACCTGCAGCTCCAAATACTTGTCTGAAATCCTTGCATCCTGTGATCGATACTCCCAAGGTAAAGCCTACACTTTTTACATTAAGAAATGAGGTTGGTTGAGGAGATTGATAATAAGATTGGTTAAGATTGTTGGCTAGATGATTTTGGTTGCTAAGATAGGATATTGCATAATGTATATCTGTAAGAAGGAACCTTAGATGTGGAATGCAATATTATAGAGGTGATGACTTCAATATTTCAAATCTGTGAGTCCCTGATGTTTTCAACCCTCTTCCAGAGAGATTGTCCATTGGTTTAACTTGAGGACAAGTCAGAAGATAAGTCTGGGGGAGTTGATATACCATGATTTTCACCCGCTTTTATACATGGTATATAAAGGTTTTAAGATGTATTAATCATGTTTTAGAGTCTTTTCAAAGCAAATACAGGTCTATTCACCTGATTGAAGGAAAAAATACTTTTGGGACAATTTGGAATGCTTTTACGCAAGGAAAATCGATCGACGTTAGATGAGCAACATCGGTCGATCTTAATCACTTATTATCGATCGACATACAGTCTTGTGCATCGATCGATACGCAGTCACACAGATGAAATCGCAAACTAAAAGATTTCATTTCCCAGAAGATCTATTATTTACAACTTAAGTCCCTGGCCGCCTGTTAGGCTATATGTACTAGGGTTTTGTATCATATCTAGGCAGACACTTGCAAAACACCTAGTTTGAAAAAAGGAGCATTTTGGCTACCATTAGGAGAGCTTAGGATTGGAGAGATAGATCTGAGACTGCAAAACAGAGAAGATCTTGAACTCCTTTATTTCTATTACTCTATCTATTTGTGTTCTATGTTGCATTTGAGTATATTTCACACCATCATGACTTTGTCTCTCATGAATATGTTTGAGTAAACCAATTGTTAGATTTAGGTTTCTCACCATGGTTGAAAATATGTACTGCTAATATGACTGTTAAAAAGGTGTTTTGATTGTTCTTTCATTGCTTATGAACTTAATGCTAAAATTGAGATTGATCACCTTTATTTTAGATCCTAGGATTAATTGAGTCCGACTAACCGTTTCCCCTCAATACCTGAACCAATTTGCGTGATCTAACTGACTCAGGCGCAACGACAGTTGGTCTGAGAAGGTTAGAGAACAAGTTAAACCCGTTCGCAAAACTCACTAGAATAATCATCGATCGACGCAACTATCGTTATGTTGGTCGATCGTTACAAAGGTGTATCGGTCGATGTACGTAAAGTCACATCGATCGACACTTTCTCGAGATCAAAATACGACAGTTGAGATCCGAGATCTAGTGAAGATAACCTATCCAGTTAAATCAACGTTTAGTTCAAGAACCATTGAACCCTTTAGTCTAAACTAAGTGCATACATTTTACACCTGAGAGTTACATGGATCTAGCTACTTTCCCAATCTTGAAACCACTTCAATTCAATCTATTGAATCACTGTTGTTTTCGATTTATCATTTATTGCTTTTAAAACTATTAAAACCTTTCAGTCTATATTCAATTCTAATTATTTAAGTCTGTTGAGTAATCCTAGAGTATCTGTTGATTCGATCCCTAAGTACAACATCTGAACCCATGAGAGTAACACTCTTTAGGGTAATTTGAGTGATATCAACAGCCGAATCTAAGTCCATCTAAGAAACCAGCGGAATGGCGGGCTCATCCTCGAAAGTAGGAGGGGGAGCACCTTTGTTCCTAGCCTCTTCCCGGATCACAGCCTTGTATTGCTCCAACGCCCTAGCTAAGTCCCATTGGTCACTCTATTTCTTCAGCCACTCCCTCATCAATTCCGAACGGGCAACAACCCTTGCTCCGTTCACAGCCATCACCATCTCTGTTTTGGGATTTTTGTGTACAAGCGATCCATGCTCAGTTCTACGGAATGATAGGGGAAGGAGACATCTCGTCGTAGTGTATTCTCCCGCCTTGATAGTTGATGAACCCGAGGGGTCTTGCTCTTAGGAGACTGCCATCTAGATATGGGCCAGTATAGGTTGTCGGTGCGTTAGTAATAGCGGAGGAGATTGGTCATTAGGGAGGGACTGCTTGTCTATGGTGAAGGCCGCATGGTCTTCTGGGTCTGCAATTGATGGTCCTAAATCCAGGGTCAGTCCTTGGGTCTCTCCTTGTTGGGGTAAAAAACGGTTACGACGGAATTACCACCCGAAAATCCTCGGAGATCGTATTTTCGAAAGAGATAGTAAAAGAAGAGATGTAATTTTCGTAAAAATAACCTATACGAGGTTTTTACGAAGAAGTATCCTTTGGGAATCAAACCGAACAAACCAAGCTCGGTCGCTACGTTTACACGACGTCCGGTCGCTACGTAGCAACCAAACCCGAACCAGGCTCGGTCGCTACGCAGCGACCGAGCGCTCGTCCCGCTCGGTCGCTACGTAGCGACCGAGCTCGAGCCAAAGCTCGGTCGCTACGTAGCGACCGAGCGATCGTCCCGCTCGGTCGCTACGTAGCGACCGAGCTCGAGCCAAAGCTCGGTCGCTACGTAGCGCCCGAGCAATCGTGCTGCTCGGTCGCTACGTAGCGACCGAGCTCAGCCAAGCTCGGTCGCTACGTAGCGACCGAGTGCTCGTCCCGCTCGGTCGCTACGTAGCGACCGAGCTCAGCCAAGCTCGGTCGCTACGTAGCGACTGAGCGCTCGTCCCGCTCGGTCGCTACGTAGCGACCGAGCGAACGTCCCGCTCGGTCGCTACGTAGCGACCGAGCTCAAGCCAAACTCGATCGCTACGTAGCGACCGAGCGCTCGTCTCACTCGGTCGCTACGTAGCGACCGGGCTTGAGCCAAAGTTCGGTCGCTGTGTAGCGATTGAACCTTTCCGAACATCGATACGACACCAGTCCATGCATTCTCGTCAAACCTTTGAATGCTATCTCCCGAAGACCGTAGCAAGCTCAGTCCATGTTTCCCGCTATTCTAATTCATCGATCAAACTTCGCAGATTAGAAACCGCGGAAAACTTGTAGTAAACGTGTCGAGTCGGAAGACGGCCCAAAGGGACCTAAAACACGATTCGAAGCCCATCCTACGATTTTCCTACCCAAAAGCCCATAAACCACAGCATGGTTTACGCTTTGCCCACGAGGAAGGATAAATGTCAAGTTTCCGCGGATAAATACGGAAGTTTTGAAGATAATTATGAAGATCGGGAAAAATGGAAAATCTCCATTTTATGCTATGATGGCTTAAGGGCAGAAGAGTAAAAGCGTAAACCGACCTTGGAGCTAGTATATAAGGAGTCCTAGGCGAGGAGCAGAGGAGATAACTTTTTCAGAGCAAACTTAGCACTTAGAGCAATTTAGGCAATTTTTCGTTTTTGTTATTTCGAGTTGCGACTCAATTAGGTTTAGCCGTCTTAGGGTTGCTAGAACTAGGAATCTCGCCGACAGCTCTCGAGCCCAGGCTTATACCTTATTGTAACGCTCATACGCAGATTCGGATTAAGATCTACTTGGCTCTCTTTTCGATTTCTTATTTTTATCGTTGTTATTCTCGTGTTCTGATTGCTTAACGTGTGGTAATTAACAGATATCCGGGTCCTCTGGGAAACTAGGGTTTTCTTAGTTTCCTTATTTAAACGGAAATCGACAGTGTGAATTTCGGTTCCCACAGTTTGGCGCTAGAAGGAGGGGGACTTACGGATCAATCTAACCCGCAAAAGCCACACACAATCTGACATGTCAACCAACGACGCGGATAACGTGCAAACTCCTCTTAATGGAGGCAGCGGCACCGATCTCCACACTCCAGTAGCGGACGTATCCGCGGCCAACGCGCAAGCCAACGCCGCGACGCTCGAGGAGTTCAAAAAGATGTTCGCCACCTATGAGAAAAGGTCGGAAGAACAGGATAAGCTCGTGAATACCTTGACCAAACAGGTTGAAACCTTAACGGCAAGGACCCAAGCTATCCGTCCCCGCGGAACCACCAAAATCCGCGGGAAGAGGACTCGCGCGGGAACTACCTTTCGGTCAAAACCCTAGCGAGAAATCTCCCGTCGAAAAGGGGAACCCTGAAAATCTTCCGCCCCCTGCAAAGGACTCGGAGGATAACGAAGCCGAACACATTGACCTGGATCCTAGCGATGTCTCCAACGACACCGACGAGGATGTCGACAGACATCCAAGAAGGACCAGAAGCCGATCCGCTCGGGAAGGCTCCCCGTTCGAAAAACCAATGACGGAAGAAGAAGAAGTCGCCTATTGGAACGAACAAGAGGAACTAGCTGAAAGGCAAACCGAGCTCACTCGCAGTAAACGCCGACAGGCTCGGAAATCTACTGACGAGACATCGGATATCCGCGATCTTCGCGACTACATCACTAAGACTGCGGCAGAAGTGAGAGCCGTAAAGTCTCAAATCCATCATGCTACTAGTGCTTCCCCCGAGATCGATCGACTGCTGGAAGGAGCTCGAAAGACCCCCTTTACCAGTCGCATTTCGGACATGAGGGTGTCCGATCCGAGAAAGATCAAAGTACCGAAGTACGATGGTACGGACGATCCGAAAGCGCACCTTCAGGCTTTCCACATCGCGATGGGAAGAGCAAGACTGAAGGACGGCGAAAAAGATGCCGACTATTGCCGCCTGTTCGTCGAAAATCTCGAAGGAGCAGCGCTCGAATGGTTCGCACGCCTTCGTCGCAACACCATCGGGAGTTTTCGACAGCTCGCATCGGAATTCCTCAAACAGTACTCTGTATTCATAGACAGGGAAACCTCCGATGTTGACCTCTGGTACAAGTCGCAATTCAGAAAGACGCTCTGGTACAAGTCGAAATTCAGAAAATGGATAACTCTCGACAAACCGCGAACGATCCAGGACGCCCTCCACAAAGCAACGGACTACATTATAGTGGAGGAAGAAACTAAAGTCTTATCGCAAAAACATAAGCCGGCAAGACCATCCTCGAAAGACGCAGATCCGAAAGGGAAAAAGAAGAACTCTCGTAACGACAAGTACGTCCATCACGAGGGGGAAGATCTCCAAGGGGCGCATAACTACGCGATCAGTTCGGATCAAGGCCGGACCACGGGCAACACATGGACTCGCAATCAAGGGTACGACGAAAACACCTTATGCGAGTTCCACCAATCCCGAGGACACTCCACGACCAACTGCAAAGTCTTGGGAGCAAGACTGGCCGCGAAGCTACTTGCTGGAGAGCTTTCGGAAGTAACTAGCGTCAAGGATCTCATCCTCGATTCTGATCGGCCTCCAAAGACGGATAGAAATCCGCCCGCTGAAAAATCCCCTCAACGAAACCATTCTGGGGATAAACGCGGTAGGAAGCCGGATGACAAAGGGAACGATAACAATCGTCGCAGAGTCAATATGATCATCGGAGGATCACAATACTGCGACGATACCGTGTCAACCATCAAGGCCTACCAACGGAAGGCAGAGTCACGTGCAAATTGGCCTACATGGTCTCCTCCTCGAGACGGCCAAAGTTGCTCGATCACCTTCACGGAGAAAGAAGCCGGCGGTATCGACCAACCTCACTGCGACCCGCTCGTCATAGATCTCGTCATACGAGATTAGAAGTCGGAAGGGTACTCGTTCGACACGGGAAGCACGGTCACGTAATCTTCCGCGACACTCTCAAGCGGATGAGTATCGAACTCGGAGAAGTAGTTCGACGCCAAAACCGCTCACGGGTTTTTCAGGCGAAGTGTCGATGACTTCGGATCAATCCAATTGCCAGTCATGGCCAAGGAGATCACGAAAATCGTCGAATTCGCGGTAGTCGATCATCCGCTATTCTACAACGTAATCATGGGAACCCCATGGCTCAACGCCATGCA